>NC_090265.1:959107326-959407326 GCF_040414725.1 Anabrus simplex | reverse complement strand
TATAAATTCCAACAAGAACCCTTATCTAAGTTCTGGCATCTATAGATTAACATGTGTAGAATGTAAATGTTCATATGTTGGCCAAACTGGCCGTAACTTTCTCACAAGATACTTAGAACACGTTAATGCTACAAAGCACAACAAACATTCTGCGATGAGTGCTCACATGAGAGAGTCAGGCCACCAATTTACAACCATAGAGAAAGACCTAAAAATTATAAAGAAGATAGAAAAAGGTAAACTAATGACAGAATTAGAAAATATTTATATCCACTTAGACCAGTATTTCAATAAAGAAAAAAATTTAAATGACAAAATTGAAATAAGAAATCCGTTACACGAACAATTACCGAAACTCTTAAAGACGCTTAATCTAGAAAAAAGTAATTTTGCCAAGTTTTCATTCCCAAAACAACTAATAATCATCCAACATTAAAGAACTCAACCCCTGCCTGCGCTCCTACTAGACATTCCCCTTCCAAAACCACACCCACAAACATTTCTCCTCCTACCCCTACTCCCTCCCCTCAACCCCCACCACCTCACTCTTACAACACAAGGAGTAGACATAGAACAGACAGTCACCACATAACCTCGGACAACACCAAACCGACAAACAGCAGTTGGAGGGGTAAGTGAAGTTTCTAGAAGCACACTCTTAACTAGCAACACAAATTTCGATTACTTACAAGATTCCTTTTCTTGTTACAGATATTCAACAAGATAAACCAAGCAGCAGCTTTCAATACAAACGTTGATTTACGTCCCTTTCAATCATCCTTATCAAATCCATTAGTTCAACGAACGGTCATTGACATCTATAAGAACATATCTTTTCAACAGCATTCGCCGAGGTCACATGACAACAAGCATTTAAATTTCTTGAAGACCAACAATTATCCTGTTATAAGTTCAATCATCAAATTGACGATAAATTTGAATCTTTATAGACTCTTATCCACAAGGGATAAATAACTTTTTTACCAGATCTCATTGCTAAGAAAATCCTCAAATTTAGCTCCTAAGATTGATCTTCACATCTTTCTAGGATTTTGGACATGATATATATATTATTTATTTTATATTTTAGTACTCTCTCTTTCATAATTTTAATGTATCTTCCTATTAAGCACATGTAATTAAGCCATGTATACAAAGATTTTATATTTTATGATTTTCTAATAGAATAAGTTTTAAGTTTGTCAAAAATGTTCTAATAGTTCTTAAGTCTTTATTTACGTAAATAACAATTATTTGAGATTCAGATTTGGCTGATGATGCTCTATAAGGGAGCGAAACATGTCCCATATATAACTTTTTAACTAATGAAGTTATTTTAAATGTAACAACATTATAATGTATTGAACAGGTGGATTCATAATAAAACTTTATTATTGTATATCAAGTTTTCAATACGGATTAAAACATGAGATTAGTCACTTGCAATAGGAACAGTATACCAGTGACCAAATTATAATGGAAGATTTAAAAAAAAAAAGGGATTTTGCCATCATGTTGGACGATTTTGTATCTAATGTTCTTTATTTGATTAGATTAGAGAATGAAAAACTACTTGTGGTCGATTGTGTTTGGCTTGGCATTACGGGTATTAGATTTTTCGAAGAGTTTGGCTGATCAAAGTTGCTGAACTGAAAGAAGTTTTCAAAGGAATATGACAAAGTTTTCAGAGGAAACTGACGAAGTTTCTCCGGTAAAACTGAATGTAAAGTTTCGAGATTTTTAAGTCACGTATCGGTAATAAACTTTTGATGCTAACCCCGTGGTCTAACTTGCCTGCCTCTCACCCGTAGGGCCCAGGTTCGATTACTGTCCAGGTCAGGCATTTTTACGTGGATATGAGGGCTGGTTCCTGGTTCAGGCATTCTACGGTTACGGTACCTTTTTTTGAGGAGCTATTTGATGGTGATATGGCGACCCCAGTCTAGAGAGCCAGGAATAACGACCGAGAGGATTCATCACACTGATCCTGCGTCATCTCGTAATCTGCAGGCCTTTGGACCGAGGGCGGTCGCTTGGTAGGTGGAAGGCCCATTGGGACTGTAGTTTGGTTTGGTTTGGTTTAGGGGCGTTTGCAAGATTATAAGTATACCGTACATATTTCATTTTTGTGATGTTTAGCCAAATTGTTGATGGTTCATTCGTTCCCGGATTTTCCATTTCCCCGTGTTGTACGTTTTTTTTTTTTCGTGGTCCCTCTAAAAACGGAGAATCGAGGTTCCACTGTACATACATACATACATTAGGGTGTCCCTTATTTTGTAAAAATAAAAAAGAATATGCAATTTTTATGGGATCATCCCTTAAATATTTTCCACTGGGTCAGATATACTTTTTTTAAATTTCATCTCAATAGGCCGATATTAATCCGTGCTGACTTGAGAGCGAAATTTGAATGTTAGGTATTATAGGTTTTGTAGTTCCAAGTCAGTGGAAAAGCTATTGATACATGTTTAATATCTAATTTTATGTTACAATTTAATACATTTACACTCTTTAAATTGTATTATGGCATTTAGTATTCTTGCGGATACTTTCTTTGCAGTGTTTATTTTTTTCTTGAACGCAACGCAACACAAATTGTTTTTGCTCCTCATCTACAGTCAGTAGTTCATGAAAATCTTGCATTAATTTAACACCCCTTTCAGCACAGTCATTCACAGCTTTCAACCCCGTAACTATCCTTTAAGCTTCTAGATACGAAATGTTGCTCGTCCATGTCGAAGGACATTCCTGAATAAAACTAGTGTCCATCTTCAGGCAAGAGAACATATCTCTGCTTTTGGTTGACACAAGGTTGTCTATTGTTTTCACTGAAATGAAGATAAGATTGAATTAGAAGATGTAATTTTGTAATTTTTTTGCCTCGCCCTTTCTTCTTTACAATAAATTAAGTATATATTTTGGTTCCACCTATTCAATACAAGAATACCTCCTAGTTCAGTCCCTCACTGCATGTCAAGCATTCCATCACGCTGCACAAGGTTTTCTGGTTCCGCATCGAACTGGGACTAACAATAACCATTGTTCAGCAACCTTCACATGAACACCTCGCTTCCTCAAGAATTACTTGGACATAGATCTTAAAGATACCATTGAATCTCAACTATGATTCTAATTTGTTGCTGAAACCTGCATTTTATATTAATCAACACTTTGGTGTTTGACTTCAATTTTCCTCGCAGCAATGTCAAATAGTTAAATATATTTTAAAGTTTTAATGACTTAGATTCATCTGTCTTTCACATCTTTTGTAAGATTTATCATTGTATTAATTTATCCTCACATCAAGATTTTGAAGATATTTATTGCCCCAGCCTAACACATCATATTGATATGAATAATAGCTCTCCATGTAAACTTTCACCACAAACAATTATTTTTAACTATTAATTTTTTGCCCTTTTGCTTCTTGTTATGTGTCTGTGCGTTGATTTTTGTTTTTTGTATCATGCCCTTTTTTGAACTTTCGGCTGATGATGACTCAGATCTGTAGTCGAAACCAGTACCATTTGTAAATGATATGTGATGTAACTCGCATAAATATTCTTGTATTGAAAAGGTGGAACCAAAATATATACTTAATTTATTGTAAACTTGGTTCAACACGGACCAATATGAAATTCTTATCTCTCAATCATTCTTCTTTACCTGCAAGTTTTTGGTCTACTCCTGCAAGATTGCCTTTATGTCCTGGCTCTCTCTGCTGAAGTAAAAACATTGTCTTCTTTCAACTTCATCATTTGTAGAGCACTCTCATGTGTAATATCAAACAGATTGCCCAAATTATTTCTAAACTCCTCTTTACGATGCTTAATATATCTTCACACTTGTTTATTTTTATTTTTTTTATTTTTTTTGCAATTTTTTCCACTCTGAATACAAGTTAATAAATTTTAGTGTACAATGTTGTTTAACACTTGTCAGAATTCTTACGTTCTCCCAAAATATCATGCACTCATGAACCACAAGATTAGCACTTACACTGATAGTTAATTTTACCTCCGTATGTTAGAAAATAAAATTTCAAGCACTTGTCTATTTGATGTTAATTTGTGTCCATTTATTTGTTTTATATCTCCTATTCAAAACACACGTTCCCTGGCACTGCGTAATTGATGTGACCTTATGTTAGATTAGCAACCCTGAGGATGGTTTTCCATGGTTTCCCATTTTCACACCAGGAAAATGAAGGGGCTGTACCTTAATTAAGGCCATGGCCGCTTCCTTCCCACTCCTAGCCTTTTCCTATCCTATTGTCACCATAAAACCTATCTGTGTCGGTGCAACATAAAGAGAAAAAGAAAATGAAAAAAATTAGCGACCCGAAAAGGCGTATGAAGACGTGTGACACGATGGATAACAATGTACGTACTGATTGGCTGAGCCCTGACTCAGTACTGGGTGGCAAGTCCGGACTTCTTCTTTATGCAACTTGACGCTTAAGTCGGCACGGGTTAGAATGCTCTGATCTCCACAGAATTTTGTATAGGCATGTTTTAGAGTCATTTGAACAAAATTGGTGTGTGAGCTTTCAAAAATTTTGAAGTCTGAAAATGAAGGATACCCTAACAAACAAGGGTTTGCCCAGAAATTACTTTTTAGAAGGTGGATTCTTCCTTTGTTGGTATTTGATCAAATATGGTTTACCATAAGCAAAACTTGTTAACAAATATGGAGTTCAAATAAAAGGAAATAATGAAACACCTGAGGTTGACGTTTGCCACAATCAATCAAAATTTTGAAGTTTATGAGGGGATACATACCCCCCACACCGTTCTGCGTATATCGGTGTATACATACCCTGCAGTCTAGAGTAGGCTTATTCCACCCAAATAGGAAAAAAGTAAAGTTTAAAATAAAGCTCGACAATTTGTTTTTATGATAGATAAAACATGAAATTTTATTAATTTTATGATATGTATTCATTTAGAATGGATGAGAAGAGACTAACGAAAAGGATTTTCACAATACTAGACAGCAGACCTAAAGTGTCGGACAAATGGTTCAGGGAGGTGAGAAAGGATCTCAGACAGGTGGGACTAAATTCGGAAGACATCTCAAACCGAACAAAGTTTAGGTCAGTGATCGACAGATTTCAGGGATTCCATGACGAACCAAAACTTAACCGTGGGTGGACGGACGAAAGAAGACAGGCTGCCAGAGAGAGGATGCTGAAGTTCTGGGCTGTGAGGAAGGCTTCCAGAAACATGTAATTGTTATCTAACGTGGTCTCTAATGGCCGTAAACGAATATATATATATATATATATATATATATATGTATTCATTTATTGATGTCTTTCAGTTTTTAACTGTGTGGTTAATTGAACCTTTAAGTACAGTCTAAATTCATTGGATATTTCTCAGTTGTTTTAGGAATTACTGTTTATTATAATTAAAAGGTATGAAAATAATTGTGGTAAATGTTGATTCTAATCCTCTTTCTCTTTGCAGTAAAGTACTGTTTAGGTTATTAACAGTTTATATAACGTGTAATAAGGTGATGAATTCATTGCCGCAGGCTGTGTAAACACGCGACGAAATAGGCATAAAAGTTACATAGACGAAAAGTGCTTGGCTCAGTTTGAATAAAATTTGGTATGCAAAGCCAGTACTGTACACCCTTTCAAGCTGCTATATCATTCATTTAAAATTTTATATGGTTTCATATGAAGCTGATAGTAAAATATGTTGCGTGTCTATGATGCTCTCACGAGCAGGCGACCAGGGATTTTCCCATCACTTGGATCCACATGTACAGGAATGCATTATGTGGCGTAACACGTTGGCCACAGAATTTTTCTAAGTCACCCTAACTTATAAAGGATGTATTTTAGAACAGCAATCGGTGTTCAAACTGAGGTGATTTTTAATAATGCCTCTTATTCACAAGGAACTTTGTAAACGGTATCGCAAGAAGAAAAATGAAGAGAAATTTAAAAGAAAGGGAAGGGCGTGCAAGGAGAAGAAAGATGACGACACCTGCCCAGTTACGCATATGTCACCAACAGGTATGAGAATCGGTGAAGAAACACAAAACTCAGAAGAAACTTCACGGCTTATCAAACGTTACTTCCTGTTCTACAAAAATAACAACCCAACCATCTACATCGATTGCAGAGCCGAGTATGCCAGCATCTACTTATAAATGCAAACAAACATTGAGGAAAGCTGTAAAGCGTTTGGAGCAGGCTTTACCAGTGAGTCCGCAAAAGAAACGGGAAGTTGTTCCTGCTCTGAGTACAGAATTTGGTGTAAGTTCATCTGCCTCTGGCAAGTGCAGGAAGTCTTCACTTCCAAATCAAGAAGTTCTTGATTTTCTCAATCAGGATGATATCAGTTGGCCATCTCCTCAAGCAAGAGATTTTATCTCCGTAAAGGACAGTTCTGGACAAAAATTAAACAAATGATTCACGTGCGTCACAATGTAAGAGGCATATGAACTTAAACAAGAATATCCACATCGCGCAATTGGTTGGTCTTCTTTTTGTGAACTTCTCTGGAACATCAAACTCCAAGAAATGTGTGCCTGTGGAAGTAGCATGAAAATTTCTGTTTGTAGTTTGATGCTTTAAATAAAGGAGGACTTAACACTCCTAGCAGATGTAGTGAATTTACTGTTTCTGTAGCATGTGATGACTAATGAACAGTGTATGACTGGTAAATGTAATACTTGCTCTAAAAATATTTTAAAATATTCAGCGACAGAGGAGAATGCTGGAGACAAAATAGAGTAGTACCAGTGGCAAAGTGATTCTGAAAATAATGTATCTCGAATTCACAGTTCAAGAGTGCTTTGATAAACTTGTAAAATTGTGTCCCTTGTTTATGAAATGCACGTTTATTAAGAGAAATCAAAGTAAAGTGTTCGAGGTACAGAAAAAACAAACAACTGAATATTTAATGGTTTTACACATGGATTTCGCAGAGAGTTTCACTATTCTTCCATAAGATGAAATTCAGAGTTGTTATTGGTATCACCGACAAATACGATATTTACTGCTGTTGTGTTGTTTGCAGGAGGAAATCCTTCACCGACAAGTTACGATATTTAATCCTGTTGTGTTGTTTGCAGGAGGAAATCATGCTTCATATTTGATTATGTCCAACCATATGGAGAATGACAAATATGCCACGTATTAACAGACATCAAGGAAAAACAACCAGAAATCACCACAGTGTTTATCTTGTTGGACGGGGCTGCGAGCCAGTTTAAGCAAAGGTTCATGTTCCCAAACGTAATGTTTTTGAAGGAAACTTTTGTATGAATGTAACTTGGAATTTTATTGCATCTGGTCACGGGAAAGGTGCTGTATGACAGTGTCGGCAGGACACTAAAACATAATTTGACTGTTGCTCTACGTGCAAAAAGAGACCTTATAAGCGTTCACGATGTCGTGGAAGTAGCGAAAAGAAATTCAGCAAACACAAATGTTATATGATTTGTTTCTTCCGAAGATGTTGGAAAGAGTAAACCTGCCGGGCTGAGTGGCTCAGACGGTTGAGGCGCTGGCCTTCTGACCCCAACTTGGAAGGTTCGAGCCTGGCTCAGTCCAGTGGTATTTGAAGGTGCTCAAATATGTCAGCCTCATGTCGGTAGATTTACTGGTACATAAAGAGAACTCCTATGGGACTAAATTCCAGCACCTCGGCGTTTCCGAAAACCGTAAAATTAGTTAGTGGGACATAAAGCAAATAACATTATTAAGAGTAAACCTCTTCTGGAAAGCCGCTTCACCAATGTCTGTTCCCTACCAGGAACACATGATATTCATTATGTGGAGCCATTAAAAAAATACATAGTTCAGGCAAGAAAATATTATTATTCAGAAACAACTACCACACGCTCTTTACATCCAGATGACAAAAATCAACCCCGTGATACATCTTTTGAAGTGAGTGACTTCGTACTTGGAAAATACAGCGCAAGTGCAACAATGAAGTTAAACTGTTTTGTGAACCACCGATGAAAGACGAGTGCTTTTTAAATGAAAGTGAAATCGCAAGAAAATTACCAGTGCCTCGTTTTACTCATGGGAAATGGTATTTTGATGAGTCTATACCAGAAGCAGAATGGTTTTTTTTCTTGTTTTTTTTTTTTTTATGTTCAAGCTTTCATTCAAACCGTAGGCTACTTTAGCGTTGAATGTTCAATTCTAAAAATATTTTAGTTATTTTACTTTCACTGTTATTAGTGTTAAATAAATGTGTGAAAGCTCATAAAAACACTTTATTTGTTCTATTAAGTAGGCCTCATGTCAGTATCTATAGTTATTATTATTATTATTACTATTATTGGGAGAATGGTAGCTTGTAGTTTTACGTGACCAATAATCTCGCGATCAGAAGCCACGGGACTTCATTATTTATGCAATATCCGAACCACTGGACGTGACTTTCACCTCGTGCATTAATCGAGACTCAGACCCAGTCCATCTTGACTGCTGCATCATCACGCCCCTTCTTTATTATTACTTACTGTGATATTAAATATACATTTTATCATTTAGTGATTGTATACGATGTGGAGTTTAAGATTTATTAGTCCCTCATGCCATGTCGCCACAGCACTGATTCTCGTGTAATCCCGCGACGCTGTCAAGTAAACATGCAACGATCACCTTGAACTATATTACGCAGACATTACGCAACTTACACATTTTTTTTAAATTTTTTTTTATTTTTTTATTTTTTTATTTTTTTTTTTATTATTATTTTTTTTACAAAATATACCTCTGTCCTCCTTGTTAACAATATCACACCATTACCAATAAAAGTTACCACATTTTGCAGAATTTAGGAAAAAAAATAAAGGTAGGTGAAGTTAAAAGTCAATTTCATGTAAACTTTGATCGGTATGTTTAAAATTTTATAAAATCACATACATCTGGTTTACAAAAATGAAATTTGTGGAGGTTATTAAGTATCATCTAGACGTTATTATGCATAAATCTCAATTTGTTTAGGTGGTAAGTTTCATATATATATAAAGAAATGTACAAATGAAAACACACAATGCCTGGAATTGGCCAGTAGGACCTAGACATAATCAGTAATATTATCAAGAAAACTCCATCAACAGTGCTGCCATTGTTGCACACAAGCTCAAGTTTTTTATAACAATGATGGTAGACAGGTGGCACGTAATTTAGTTGTTCCAGTATATCTCTGAATTCGGCTGGAGCTATTGGCCTGGCACCTTCGTAATTATTGGGGAGCACCATTCCTAAAGGATGGTCTGCCAGCAGTTTTATTGGTTAGATTCACACGGACATAGTCATCGCCAATGGAATACTTGAAGAATAAGTGGAAGGGCTTTTCTACAGTATCCATATAGTGAACTACCTTACCTAACAACAATTTTTTATTGGATTCTTAGATGTTATTCTTCCTAATCTTATCCAGCAATGTTTGGAAAGAGAAAAACATGTGACATTTCATTTCGACTATACAGTAATTGGATGTTTTACTCAGGTTTTCTTCACTAAAGCCATCCACTCGTCTGGAACATAGACGTATGAAACTTGTCTCTTTTTCTTTTCAATTAGACCAAAATCATGGTCATATGATAAATATCTGTACCCTGAAAGTAAATACTTATGTTGAATCATGTCATAACTACCGATTTCTATGAAACACACAAAAAGAAAGAGCTACCATCCTCCTTATTGGCAAATTGTTTCTTATTTTTTACACTTATTAAGTGAAAATGTACAGTAAACTGCACAAACGGTTGCTATAGCTTTATTTCGCTTGCAACGTTTTGTCATAGCCAGACCCCGATTTACAAATGGGCGGACTGGGCATTTGCCCAGGGCGCCAGTTTTTGAGGGGCGGCGGCCGGCGGATCGAGTAATTATGGCCTGCATGAATTACGTCTTAAATTCATTACACTCAAATTACTTTTACTTTCTACAAATTATTCCAATTATTTTATTAGCCTATATCAAACACTTTAAACTATTGTAATTTTAAAACCTGAATTTAATCTATATATTTAAATTTTATGAAGAAAATTATATAACGGCAAACAATAAGAAAGGTATTATTTAACTCGTGCGGGTGGTGGATGGGCAATTGTAGTTGGTGGCTTGGCAACCCTGTTAGTCTAGACATCCACTGCCCTGTCTGTCATTGGCTCGTGACGGTTCGTGTGCGTATTGTTTTTTACATCCGCTCACCATCAACCTGATAACCTCATCTAGCCAACTCATTGTCTTGTGTAATTCTACATGTTTTTCAGTATTTAACCATTAGTAAAAAGTGGTGCTGAATACATAAAACGTGCTGCTAAAAAGCAGAGTGACGAACTTGAACGACTTAACCATACGAACTTGAACTACTTAACCCTCAAGCACACACGCCAGATCTTAGGACGCAGACACACGCGTAGGGGTGCTTTCCACCGATATATCATTGTATTGTAAAATATGAATTACTGTACTAATTAGAGATTTTAAGATAGATTATGTAAGAATGACTCTTTCTGTGGGGATCCAGCCAGAAAGGTACAAGAGCAGGGAGAGCACAGAAAAGTTATTTGTACATTTCACTAGGAAACAAAATGACCTGGGGTGGATTCCACCCCATACACGTGTGTTTGAGGGTTAAGAAAGTGCCCAAAATGGGAAAGTTCTTTACTTTGACTCGTTCAATTCCAACCTCTGAATCGGAATGCCAAGATGACTTAACAAAACCTACGACTTTGTCATCGGTCCCATTTAACTTTACACAAGAATACTTACAAGGCCTAGATATATAAACTGATCAGCCCTGTGTTAGTATTAAATTGAACGATGAGCCTGATGTTTTCCAGCAGCCGTTTGGAACTATTGCACAATCACAACGTGAGGTAACCTTACCTAATTCATTTTCCATAGATGATCCTGCTACTTGGAATATCAAGTTAAATTCAGTAGTTGAGAATGTTATTACACATTTTCCAAAACTAAACGTAATGGTGGATTTTCAGAAATCTCTGTGAACTTACAATTATGGTAAAAGAACACTGTCTTGAGATTGGTTATTGTATTCACAGTCAACTGGGAAAGTATTCTATATTCAATGCTGTTCATTTCAACCAGACAATGCAAAAACACATTTTTCTACCGATTTTAATGACTGGAAGCACTGCTACGAACTACAAAAACAACGTGAACATTCTCATGACCACAGGCGTAATGTTCTTACGTACATCACCAGACAAAAACAGTTAATGCAGGTTGATAAAATTCTGTTTACACAGTATGAAGAAGAGGTAAACTACTGGCGAAGTATAATCTCAAGAATAGTGTTTGTTGTACAATTTTTGGCAGTTAGGGGTTTACCTTTCCAAGGAGACAATGAGGATTTTGGATCAACTTCAAATGGTTTATATCTTAGATGCCTCGACTTAATCAGTGAATATGACCCTTTCCTTGCCCAGCACATTGGGAAATGTGGTAACAAAGGTCAAGGGCACACCTCATACCTGTCTTCTCAAGTTTGTAATTAATTTATTGAAGTTATGGGGAATTGTGTGCTTAAAAGTGTAGTTGATCAAGTAAAAGAAGCTAGATACTACTCTATCATTGTAGATTCGACGCTTGATTACTCTCACACTGACCAGTTGGCTACTATTTTACGATATGTACCTCAAACAGAGCCAAAGCCTGTAGAACGACTTATTAAGCTTCTGCCTGGAATATCACATACATCTGCTGAACTAGAAAAAGCTGTAGTTGACTGTCGTGAGAGTTTCGAAAGCAACATCAAGAATTGTAGGGGCCAAAGTTATGATAATGCTTCCAATATGTCAGGAGCCTGCCTGCTGTCATTTCTTGATGGATGCAGTATTTTTGCATCCATCTATTGGCACTGGCCAGAGAAAGTGTAGCTTCCACTGAAGTCCCGGTCTCATCAATGGCTGTGACAATATGGAAGCTGCTGGGATATGGGTGGTGTTGAGTAACGGCATTCAGAGTACAAACAATGCGTCTGAGTGTTATGAAAGGTGGTGCTCATAGGGTCAGTCGTGCTGCAATAGCACTGCCTGGCCCAGTGAGGAAAGCAATGGCAAACTACCTCACTCCTCATCTTGCCTAGTACGCCTCATTTTGGTACTGCCATTGGTTTTTGCGGTTTTCATATAACTGCATAGCCTTTGGTGGTGCTAATTGAGGATCCAACCAGCCTCTGGGCTGATGACTTAACAGACAGACATGTCAGGAGCTTACTCAGGTCTTGAGGCATGAATAAAGCAGCCAAGTCCCCTTGCTGAATGGCTAACTTATGATCTGTTTTAACTAGTCACGCCCCCAATTTCGGCCTTATCTGACTCATTCTAATTAAACCTGTCAAAATTCAAAATTAATTCCCCCTGAAAAGGCTTGTTGTATAATTACTTTTCTGTGTCAACATACAGGTGGAATATTTTGAAGCAATTCTTGGCAAGAAACGGTGCATCAGTGGTAAAATCTTTATCAGAAACCAGATGGTCTGCAAGAGCAGACGCTGTCAGAGCTTTGGTAAAAGGTTATGAAGAAATACGACAATCGTTGTGGCAGCTATCTGAAGACTCCAGTGTAAAACCCGCTTGTAGACTTGAGGCACAAAACCTTGAAACTAAAGTTCAGAATTTCAAGACCCCTTTTCTGTTAGTTGTGTGGAATGACATTTTGGAAAGAGTTGACATGTGTTCTAAAAACTTGCAGTATGAAAATCTTAATCTTGAGGGAGGATTAAAACAATTGAAAACCCAGGAAGGATTTACCAAAGCAAAAAGAGATGAGTTTGACATACATGAGCAATCTACTTTGAAAATAGGTGGATGTGATGTTCCAGCTACTCAAGAGTAAGAAAACGGAAAATATTTGCAGATGAAACACGTGGGATTGAAGGAGACCTAGATGCAAGAACAAATTTCAAAAATAATGTGTTCCTAAAAATGATGGATACACTTATAGGAAACTTAGCAAGAAGGAAAGAAGCATATGAAGTCGTAGCTTCCAGATTTCAAGTGTTACCTCTACTACTGTCTTGCTCATCTGAATCATCAGAAGTGAAGAACGCTGCTTTGAAACTTAATTTGCCGTACCCTTAAGGCATCAGTTAAAATTTTGTAAATTAATGTGTATACTTTCAGTTGTATGTTGAACTTGAGGGATTCCAAAACCTGCCTAAAGTGTATTCTTACATTAAGCAAAACAATTTGTCAAGTACTTTTCCCAACCTTGAAATTGAAATTAGGATGTTTTTGACCTTACCAGTAACCGACTGTACGGCAGAAAGGGATTTTTTTTTAAAGTTTTAAGCAGAGTAAGAGGGCAATTCTTCTTAATGAAAAGTTAATCTCATTAGTCCTTACGTGCACTCAAAAAGATTTAACTTTGAAAACCACCTTTGATGAAATTGTTCATGAGTTTGCTAGGAAAAAATCAAGGGAAAATCTTTTTATATAAAGTAGTATTATATACAGGTAGCCTATAAACAAAACTTGTATTTTTAAATGCGATTGAAATAAATTACAGTAAATTAATGATAATTTATGTGTGTCCTATTTCTAAAATTTTTTACTCACACACAAACTATCAAACTGAACCAACGGCTTTTTAAATAAAAATAAAAACAGTCTGATTCTTATTTAGCTGTTACCTTTATTTGGCTTGACAAATTTAATTATGAGAATTAACTTTATTCGGTTTTAAATCTCATAATCTTGAAAACTGTAACATTTAATTTGTAAACAGTTATTTTTTTTAGAGGAACAGGGAAACGAGCGGTGTCTGTGGTGGGGGGGATAAATATTGTTTCCCAGGGCGCTAACTGCTTGAAATTGGGGCCTGGTCATAGCTATTTTAATGCTTTTGTACAGCAGAATGCACATTTGAGAATGCTTCTGCATAGTGCTTCTATCTGTTGGATGCTGTACAAAACATCACAGGAAACAAATAATAACAGTTACAAGAGAACAAAGATCTCTCTCTATATATTTATTCTGTGTTTGAGACTTCATTAACTGTAAATATTTTGAATTTAACTGCGTAAAAACTATTACTGGGTATAGTTAAAGGTACCAATTGCAGTCTGTTGTGCTAAATATGAAACTAACTGTGGTGTTATTTGAACAAAACAGCTTTGAAAGCTGGTGTACAGTATACTGTACATATTCTTCCAGTAACACTGAAAAGTTACTAGACATGAGCTTATGTTTGCAAGTTTATTGGAGGTGATATCTGTTGTTTATTGAAAGGTACATGGACGTAGTTCAAGAGTTGTTTACAAAAATGTGATGCTGAAAACTTTTGTGACAGAGATATATTTGATTGAAAGTGGAAATACAGTATATCAGATCTTGAACATCTAAGTGACAATGAGGATGAATGTTCTAGTGAACTTGAAATCTGTGCACGGTGTAATACGAACCAAGAAGTGAATTTTGGTGATGAACTAATTGAGACAGCCACTGAGGAGACCATTCAAGAGTTATTCTTTGATGCAGCTATAGATCTGGAAGAAGACATTGCGCTGGAAGCATGTTACCTTACTAATAAAAGGAACACCAAAGAAAGACATTCAATGGAAAAAGAACATTTTTACCACTAGTCAACCTCCAGAATGGACTAAAGATCCATCATATGATTACGATAGTCTACCATCACCGCTGCATTTCTTTGAAGCTTATGTACCCACAGTTTATTGGAAAAGTTATGTGTTCTTACTAATATGTATGCAAAACAACACCACACGTTTCAAGGAATGTTCTCTATCTGAAATTGAAATTGTTATTGCACATTGCCATGGGATCACTGAACTTGCCCCATGTTAATCTTTATTGGGATCCATCTGTAAATGTGGGCCTGTTTGCAGATTCGAAGATGAGTAGAAAACGTTTCTTTCAAATCAATAACAACCTTCATTTTATCAATAGCTTGGAGAGACCTGATACTGAGAAAGATGTATTTTTCATAGTCCGTCCTTTGTATAATTCAATCCTGAGAAGATGCAGGGACTTGGAAGTTGAACAATATCTTTCTGTGGATGATCCCATTTACTGGGAAATTATCTGTTATACAGTATGTGAAGGGGAGTCTCATTGGGGAGTGAAAAATTTTGTCTTATGTGGAAAATGTGGAATCGCCTATGATTTCCTTTTGTACCAAGAAAAACAACCAAACTATGTGAAGTTCATGTGAAGGGATTTGCGTTAGGAGCAGCCATTGTCCTAAAACTTCCTGAACATTTAGGAGAGGGACATTGTTCATTTTTGTTAACAACTTCTCTTCATACCATCTACTTCAAGTTCTCAAAAGTAAAATTGTTTTCACTGCGTGCACTGTAAAACAAAATAGGTTGTCTCATCCTCACCTTACAGACGACAAAACCTTGATGAAAAAATAATATAGAGAATATAGGGCGATATGCATAAAAGTGAAGTGCTTACTCTGAGTTCCTACTCGCTAGTGGAAGAGGGGAAACACTCAACTGATAAACGGTATGCATAACATCTCGCTGCGCTGCATGAGTCTTGACTCAGTGTTTCAAGTGTGAACTGACGCTCGCTTACACACAGCTTCTGGGAACTGAGGCATAGTGAGGTAGGTTACAACAGCGTTAGTTACCATGGAAGAGGATGGTACTGAATTTCAGGCAGGTTTCGTATAGTCTATGTATTGAAGTCTTAACTCATCCTATTTTCGAAATCTCAGCTACCAGATGTTCGATCAAAAGAAAAAGCAGCAGCATTGCAGGTGATCATCCAGGAAACAAGAAGTAAATTTGGGATTGAATTATCTGAAGGTCAAGTGTCTAAAAGAATTCAAAATATGAACAACAGAATTAAAGCAAAAACCGACTTTAAAAGAACAGGAAACAAACCAGTCTGCCTAAAATAACGGGAAAAGAATTACTGGATATAATGGAGAGTGACTCAATTCCATCAATAAACAAACTCCAAGTTGAGAAAAATGTCATGAAAGAATAAATAATTCTACTAAAATTAAAATATTTATAATTACTATACAACATGAACTATAATTGCATTAGTGAATATCTCTAATAATATTGCAGAAGGAAAATCAGCAGTGGTGGCTTCTTGATCAAGACATGACCCAGGTACATCTGTAAGTCTTCCACCACAACCACCCCTAGGAATCTGTAGTAACGCACCTACAACACATCCAGGGTCCGGCTCAATGGCTAAATGGTTAGCGTGCTGGCTTTTGGTCGCAGGGGTCCCGGGTTCAATTCTCAGCAGGGTCGAGAATTTTAACCATAATTGGTTAATTCCGCTGGCACGGGGGCTGGGTGTACGTGTCGTCTTCTTCATCATTTCGTCCTCATCTTGACCCGCAGGTCGCCTATGGGGGTCAAATCAAAAGACCTGCATCTGGCGAGCCCAACTTGTCCTTGGACACTCCCGGCACTAAAAACCATACGCCAATTCATTTCAACACACCGAGTAAAGAAAGCTGAACGGGAAGGAGAAAAAAAAAAAGAAAAGCGGGTGCGAAAATGGGGGGTCGAAGGGGTAGTATGTGGTCCTGTGGGTGCACTTCTTGCTGATGGGAGTGTACTAGCAAAACACAGAAAATGCCATTTATTCCTACCAAGTCCGATACATGCACGTCCACGCCGTGGCCTCTGGACAACGGGTACATTCTTTAAGGTACACGGCTAAGTCATGTAAGGGCAGAAAGCGAGTTCCCAACGCTTAAATGGGGACCAGTCAGCTAAGGGAGACAACCCTAACAGAAAACATCGGTCCTCCAGGATTGCTGGGGGTTGGAGCAAGGCTAACAACCTTGCTCCGGAAAACCAACTGTTGCGAAGCCCCAGGATATGCCTCGGAATGGTGGATTTAATAGACGACGAGCTAAGCTAAAGGCAATGGACTACGCAATTGGTACATGGAATGTACGCTCACTTCTACGAGCCGGAGCACTGAAAGTACTGATGCAGAAACTCGAAGTCAACAAAGTGGACATAGCGGCCATACAAGAAACTAGATGGTCAGGAAGGGATGAGATATGGGACACCAAAACCCACACAATATTCAGTAGTGGGAAGTCAAGGAATGCACAAGAAGGAGGAGTAGCATTTACAGTACGAAAACAAGCTAAAGATGATGTACTACAGTTTTTGGCAGTAAATGAAAGATTGGCAACACTGCATGTTAAAATGCGCTTCTACACCTTAACAATCGTAAATGTATATGCACCAACGGAAGACAAGGAACAGATAGTCAAGGATCAGTTCTATGCTGAACTGGAACGAGTGCTAGATTCAATCCCATCAAATGATGCTAAGATGATAATAGGAGACCTAAATGCACAAATTGGGAAGGAGGAGATATATCAAGGAATAATAGGGATCCATAGTTTACACAATAATGATAATGGACAGAGATTGCTTGACCTTGCTACCAGCAGAAACATGAAAGTGATGTCAACTTGTTTCCCTCATAAAGAGGTACACAAGCAAACATGGATATCGCCAGATGGAAAGACCTGTAATCAAATAGACCCTGTAATGATGGAGAAAAGATGGGCATCCAATATCATGGATGTCAGATCATTCAGAGGAACAAGTTGTGGTACCGACCACTTTCTAGTTAAGGCAATCTTAAGGTGCCGCATTATGAAAACAAGAAAGGAAGGAATGAGTAGTATAGAAAAGTTCAATACTTGTGAACTGAAGAATAAGGAAGTATCAGAAAGATATGGGAAAAGAATGGCAGAAGTGTTGGTAGAGAAATATAATAAGGACCAAACAGCAACGGTCGAGACCAAATGGACTGCTCTAAAGGAAAGCGTTAAGGCCATGGCAAAGGACACACTAGACATTGTACCCAAAAGGAACACAAAGGAATGATTTGATGAGGAATGCCAAAAAGCCATAGAAGAAAGAGATGAAGCATATAAAGCATACCTAGAGAGACCAACAAGGGTGAAGAAACAAGAGGTTGAAAACTAGAATAAAGAAGTAAGGAATGTATGTCAAAGAAAGAAGAGAAGAAAATAAATGAGAAAATGGCTAGAATAGTGGAGGAATTTAAAGAAGATAATAGCTACATGGCTTACAGAGAAATCAAGGAAGTGAAAGAAGGATTCAAGGCAAGAACAAACATGTGTAAGGACAGAAATGGCCAGCTTTTGGGAGATAAAGAAGGGATCCAAGATAGATGGAAGGAATATTTCCAACACCTCCTGAACCCAAAAGAAATGAAAGGGAAAACACCAACTACCTCAAGGAATAACACTGAGACAAATGAATCAAAAGTCACAGCACCATCTATGCAAGAAGTGATAGAAGCCATACAGCAACTGAAAAACAGTAAAGCACCAGGTATCGATGGAATCCCTGCAGAGTTGTGGAAATACGGAGGAACCACACTACAAGAAGCTATACATTATCTAATTGTGAGTTTGTGGAATACAGAAGAAATGCATGAAGACTGGCGCAAAGGCATCATATGCCCAATATACAAGAAAGGGGATAAGTTGGTATGTAGCAAATATAGAGGGATCACACTGCTGTGTACAGTATATAAGCTGTTCACCTCCATTCTGAAGAAGAGACTAGAACCCCTGGTGGAAGAAATTCTAGGAGAATACCACGCAGGGTTCCGGAAGGGAAGATCCACTATTGATGAGATATTTACTGTGAAACAAGTGTTGGGAACGGGGCATAGATGTGGTACAGATGTTTATCGACTTTCAACAAGCATATGACTCTATTGACAGGGATAAATTAATGGAGATATTAAGAGAGTTCAAGATACCAGAAAAGCTGGTGCGACTGGTGGAATTGACTATGAGAAATACGATGGTGGGAGTGAAAATTCAGACTGAAGTAGGCAGCTTCTTCGAAGTGAATCAGAGATTGAAGCAAGGAGATGACTTAGCACCAATTCTATTTAACCTGGCACTAGAATCAGTGATTAGAAAGTTAAGGGTGGACACCAGTGGAACACTTCTGTACAAAACAGCTCAACTAGTTGGATATGCTGATGACATAAATTTGATGGGAAGAACAACAAGGACAGTTAAAGAAGCATTTGAAGACTTGAGTAGAGAAGGCAAAGAGATTGGACTTAAGATCAATGAACAAAAGACGAATGTAATGGTGCAGGCTCAGAGAAGGAAGTATACAAATGACCAACTTGTCCCTGAAGGATCCAAAGTGGAGGTGGTGGATGAATTTAAATATCTTGGTGTACATCTGAGCAACAAGAATGAGGAAATGGTGGAAATACAGGCAAGAATTCAAGCTGCCAACAGAGCATACTTTGCAGTACTACCACTTTTCAGAAGTAGAGATATAAACCAGAGCTTAAAAGTTATGCTATACAAAACCCTCATTCGCAGTATAGTGATGTATGGGAGTGATACGTGGACCCTCCAAAAGAAAGCCGTGGAGAAGATAGATTCCTTCAAAAGGAAAATTCTGAGGAGAATTTATGGACCCATATGCGTACAAGGGGAATGGAGAATTAGATATAACAATGAACTATATTCCCTGTATGGGGAGGCACCCCTGTCGCATGCCATTCGAATGAAGAGACTTAAATGGGCAGGTCATCTAATTAGAATGGAAGAACACCGAATCCCAAAGAATTTATTCTTAGGAGACTTTGGAGGAAGGCCACGTAACAGATGGGCACATATCCTCAAGATCCGGAATTGGAGAGTAGCTGCACGAGATTGACAAGTTTGGCGGAGAGCAACTGGGGAGGCCATGACCCGAAAATGGGCCGTCGCGCCATAGAGTGAGAGAGTGGGTGCGGAAATGTCATTTGCAGAGTTGCGAAAACAAGTGCTAATAAAATACTTGCGAGTTTTGAATAGAAAGAAGAGATATTATTGTGGGAAATATTGAAAAAATATCTAGTAACAAAATATTAAATGTGTTCAAACGACGTTCAAATTTTGTGTTATTTTTCAAATTAATTTATTTTATATTTCCCTTTCTGTGTGAAGGTCCTATGGTCCTGGCAGATTTTATTTTTAGTGGTAGATTAATCGGATTGAACTCTGTTCCGCACTCCATTTTCCCCGTACAAAATGGCGCCTGTTAATGACGATGAACAGTTGGGCCCGCGAGAGTTGAAGTGTGACATTTGAGCGGCGAAACCAGTAACTGAGAAGTACGCTGCATTCAATCAGTCAATACTGATCTGCATTTAGGGCAGTCACCCAGGTGGCAGATTCCCTATCTGTTGTTTTCCTAGCCTTTTCCGAAACGATTTGAAAGAAATTGGAAATTTATTGAACGTCTCCCTTGGTAAGTTATTCCAATCCCTAACTCCACTTCCTCTAAATGAATATTTGCCCCAGTTTGTCCTCTTGAATTCCAACTTTATCTTCATATTGTGATCTTTCCTACTTTTATAAATGCCACTCAAACTTATTCGTCTACTAATGTCATTCCATGCCTTCTCTCCGCTGACAGCTTGGAACATACCACTTTAAAAAAAAAAAAATCAGATGTAAGGCTTTTCAGGCGTTTGCTCTATTAACCAGCGTTTCGTCTTAGGTCTGACATTAGACTCATCAGTGTGGGAACTTAGAATTTACATACCACTTAGTCGAGCAGCTCTTCTTCTTTCTCTCAGTTCTTCCTGACCCAAACTTTGCAACATTTTTGTAACGCTACTCTTTTGTCGGAAATCACCCAGAACAAATTGAGCTGCTTTTCTTTGGACTTTTTCCAGTTCTTGAATCCGGTAGTCCTGGTGAGGGTCCCATACACTCGAACCATACTCTAGTTGGGGTCTTACCAGAGACTTATATGCCCTCTCCTTTACATCCTTACTACGATCCCTAAACACCCGCGTAACCATGTTCAGAGATCTGTACCCTTTATTTACAATCCCATTTATGTGATTACCCCAATCAAGATCTTTCCTTTTATTAACACCTAGATACTTCCAGTGATCCCCAAAAGGAACTTTCACCCCATCAACGCAGTAATTAAAACTGAGAGGCCTTTTCCTATTTGTGAAACTGACAACCTGACTTTTAACTCCATTTATCAACATACCATTGCCTGCTGTCCATCTCACAACATTTTCGAGGTCACGCTTCAGTTGTTCACAATCATGTAACTTATTTGTCACTCTATAGAGAATAACATCATCCGCAAAAAGCCTCACCTCTGATTCCACTCCTTTACTCATATCATTTATATATATATAAGAAAACATTGTTCTGCAGCATATCACCTCTTCTTATAGGCTGAATATTTAATCAGCTGTGTTGGCCTAATGCAATTCAGTAAACTTTGACCAGTTCCTAAACTCGTGCTAATAATTTTGGCATTTAAGACAGAACACGTCATTGCCGATAAATATGAGGTTTCATATTCACTAAACTGACAATAACTTCAACAAATGCACATGTTAAATAGAGAATAGAACTGTAGAACTAGTCACTGACTAATTTACAAGAAAATAAACTAACAACGAAAACAATATTCAGGGAAAAAACACTTAAATTATTACATAAACTAGCAACAACTAACACAGTACCACTCCGAATAATACCACAAAGGCGACTGAGAGTAAGCCAACTCATGTGGCGATAGGATCCTTAAATGTGGCATCTCTGTTATCATTGCCATAGCAACAGACCATTTTCGAGCGGCGTCAGTCAAATTTTTCTCGCCAATGGTGTTAAACATCAACTCTCGTGGGCCAACTATAGTGTTTTATCCTCCGAGTAAATTAATTGGAAATTGTGATGAAAAGTGCGGAAAATGTCGAAGATTAGTGAAAAATGGGATGTTGTGTGATTCATGTGATCGATGGTGGAATTATAAGTGCGGAAATTGCCTTAGAGACGTAAAAACTATTGAAAATGTTGACTGGATTTGTGAGCAGTGTGTTTGGAATGTTGTAGTTGGCGACGGTGTTGACGATGAAGCACTGAAAATAAACGATGAGGAATACGAAAGTGCATTAGAAATTATACACATTCTATAAAAGGACAATGGAGCTCTTAAAGTAGAAAATCAAGAATTAAAAAAAGATCGCTAGAATTCAGGACTGACCATTCTTTGAGTGATACACCGGTACCAGTAACAAACTCGCGCACGTGGTGTCAAGTACTTCATGGTTGGCTGGCTAAGAAGAAATCTACAGCTGAATTTCCGGAAATAAACATCATAAATACGTTTTCTGCCCTAAAGAATTTAATTCTGGAAGAAAGTGAAACCAAATCATCGCTAACCGCTGCCGTTGCCGCGTCAAGGTTAAAAATTAGGCTTAGATTTCAGAATCAACACGCAGCTAGGCCTAAATCAGCAAAGGTAGCTGTGTTTGGTGATAGCTAAGGAAGGAGAGGGGATGAACGTTGCTCACGTCCGCAGGATTTACCTCCTCATTGCCCTGCACGTGTCCCCTGGGTGGTGCTAAGCGAGCAACAGAAATAGGCAGCCAGTCTATCCTAGGATCTCCTGGCTTTCAAATTATGTCAAAGACACCATGTGGAAACAGCTCTTCTCAGAGCTCTTTAACAAGAAACATTGGTCCCACTATTCGTATTTTCCAACTCAATATAGAGAGTATCAGCAGAGCAAAGTGTGATTACCTCTCAAAAGTACTCAGAGAGAACAACATAGATGTTGTTGTCCTTCAAGAGACGCATGTTGCTAATGAAGAACAACTCCGTACTAGAGGTCGTATTGCTGGGTACAAGGCACTAGGAGCAACCTACCATGAAGCATATGGAGTGGCCACATATGTCCGTAATGACATCGAAGAAGCTGAGCTACTATCTCAAAGCACAGAAGAAAATGTCCATCAGGTTGTCGTCCGACTGAATAATGTCTCGATCATCAACATCTACAAACCACCATGCATTTTATGGCCTCAGTATGTTGTACCAACTGCAGAACATCCTGCAATTTATGTGGGAGATTTCAACAGTCATCATGAACTCTGGAAATATTCTAAAACAGATGATTGTGGACTTAAATTAATGGACTGGTGCGAAAGTAATAACCTCCATCTAGTATTTGATGCTAAAGATCGAGGAACTTTTCGATCAGCTGCATGGGGTAGAGATTCAAATCCAGATTTATGCTTCGTCAGCTCCAATATAAATGGAATTCCCTCGCACACTACACGCAAAGTGATGGGAGATTTCCCTCATAGCCAGCATAGACCAGTAATACTCGAATTTGGTGTCACAATTCCAATTATACGTTCAACGCCACGTCCCCGATGGAATTTCCAGAAAGCTGATTGGTCTGCATTCTCTGTAGAACTAGATAAATGCATTCGTTGGATTCCCCCAAATCACCAAAGTTATCAACGTTTTGTTGGCGCAGTTATATCTACTGCTAAGAAATGTATGCCTAGAGGTTATCGGAAAGAATATGTTCCTGGCTGGAATGCCCAGAATGAGGAATTATTTAAGAATTTCAAACAAAACAGAGATGCGGAAACTGCTAACAAACTTCTGGCTAGCTTGGATGATCGTCGAAGACAAAAGTGGGTTGAAACTGTCGAAAGCTTAGATTTTACTCATTCTAGCAGAAAGGCCTGGGGCCTTCTTAGAAGGCTAGGAGAAGGTGCGCCAGTAGTGAAGGGTCAACCTCAGGTGACTCCTGACCAAATAGCTTCCCATATTGTAACAACTTCTCGAGCTCCAGCTGATAAGAAGCATACAAAGTATGTTAGATGCCAGCTTCGTTCTCTGAAATCATCAGTACCTCGCATTTCTAGCTATTCACGTCCCTTTACAGCCCTTGATGTTCAAGAGGCCCTCAAAGAACTAAAACCTGGTAAGGCACCTGGATTCGGTGGAATTCATCCAGAATTCCTCTTACATATGGGAGACAATGCAAAGAGATGGATGGCACAGTTCTACACAGACATTCTTCAGACTGGACAAATCCCACCTCACTTCAAGAACGCTAAAATTATTTCCATATTGAAGCCTGGAAAACCTGAAAACAGACCTGAAAGTTACAGACCAATAGCCCTCCTTAGCTATTGCTACAAACTCTTTGAAAGGCTTATCTACAACAGAATTGGATCAACCATTTTAGAACTCATTCCTGTGGATCAGGCAGGCTTCAGACCTAACCGAAACTGCTGTGATCAAGTACTTTCATTAACATCTTATATTGAGGCCGGATACCAGCAAAAGCTTAAAACATCTGCTGTCTTTGTGGACCTCACTGCTGCCTTTGATACCGTTTGGAGGGAAGGATTGATTTATAAATTACTCGGAGCTATACCCTGCAGAACGATTGCACAGCTTATCAACAACATGATCAGCGACAGGAAATTCCAGGTCTGTTTAGGTGAAAAGAAAAGCTCAGTGAGAAAACTGCATAATGGTTTGCCCCAAGGATCAGTTTTATCGCCACTACTGTTTAATCTGTACATCTCTGATCTTCCAGAAACAATATCCAGAAAGTTCTGCTATGCTGATGACTTGACCCTGGCCACACAACACAAGATCTTTGAGAAAACTGAAGACATTTTGACTCAGGACTTATCCACATTGGCAGAATATTTCAGGAAATGGAGACTCAGACCCAGTACAGCCAAAACGGAGGTTTCTTGCTTCCATTTGAGCAACCGGCTTGGTAACTTAAAACTAAATATTACCTTCTCCAATCGAGTACTTAATCACAATAGGTATCCAAAATATCTCGGTGTTACCTTGGACCGGACTTTATCATTCAGACAACATCTTTTGAACTTGTCGAAGAAACTGAAAACCCGAAACAATATTATTCAGAAGCTAACTGGTACTACTTGGGGATCTACTGCAAACATCCTACGCTCTTCAGCCTTAGCACTGGTTTTCTCTGCTGCTGACTACTGTGCTCCAGTGTGGATTAATAGTCCGTATACAAAGTATATTGACCCACAATTGAATACCAGCATGCGTCTTATATCTGGCACCATCAGATCAACTCCAGTTCACTGGCTCCCACTGTTGTCAGGAATAATGCCACCTGACTTACGAAGATCCAGAGCTCTTGTTCGAGAGTACAACAAGATCTGCAAGAATCCTCTGCTACCTGTTCTAAATGACATAACAGCTCTTAGTCTCAAAAGACTGAAATCACGACATCCACCCCTTTGTGATGCTGCTCTGAAGACGTCCACCAACTTCAATGCTTTGGAGGAGTGGAAAAGCCGCTGGAATAACTCTCCCGACGTGCTCCTGCATAACATCTTCAGAGGGGAAAATATTGTAAATGGATCCCAACTGCCACGTGCAACTTGGTCCAGACTGAACAGGATCAGGACAGGTCATGGAAGGTGCAAGGATTCTCTCTACAAGTGGAATTTTGTACCATCTCCAGAATGTGACTGTGGAGCCCCTCGCCAGACTATTCCCCACATTGTAAGCGAGTGTCAACTACGGGCATATCCAGGTAGTTTGGAAGACTTCCTATCTCCAACAGCGGAAGCACTACAGTGGATTGATAAGCTGGACATTCAGATATAAGAGATAACACTAATGCCTGAAGTGAATCAATGTTTTTTGTTATTGTGTATATATTGTATATTATGTATATAATTTCTTTGCCATACGCTAATAATAATAATAATAAGGAAGGAGAATTGTGGAAGTGATAAACAACGAGAAATATGTCCAGGAACTTCTATCAGCAATGTCCTGGAAAACGTAGAAGAAGCAACTAGGAACTTCGTGAGCGGCAATGTAGTGCTTATCATCGGTGATATGAACGACGTAGCTCACGACGATGCCAGGAATGTAAAGTCCCAACTTAAATATACACTAGGGAAGCTGACTCACACATCTATGTAGTGAACATGCCCCACAGGCATGATTTGAGTAGAGACTTGTGTGTGAACATTGAAATGGACAAAGTTAATACAGACATCGTTAAAATTTGTAAACATTTTCATAATACTCAGGTTATTGAATGCAGCAGTTTCGAGAGACACTGTTACACAAAACATGGCCTCCATCTAAACAATTCAGGTAAACATAATATTACTAATGTTGTTCTCGATTTTATTAATCATAAGATATGTACTTTGAAAAATGCAACTCCCTTAGGTTATAATACCCACCGGGAAAACTAGTAGAAAGAGGCAGCTGTTCTTCAAGCTGTCTCAGTCAACTAGAAAATGTTATGAATTTTAATAGGCCATGTGTGACCAATCAGATCGGTCACCAAATCAAACCATTATCAAAGATAGTTTAGTAAGTAGCCAAACTCAGGTATGTCATTCTCCTATTCATAAAATACCAGTACGTGAAACATCAGGTCAGAAATCTCCACCAGTAATGAGTGATACAAAAAGGAGTTGCTGAGAGGTAAATGGCATCCAAAAGAAGGATAGCAAGGGTAAATCTCTCAATTTATTGCAAGTGAATATCCAGTGCATTAGAAATAAGTTGTTAGAATTAGAATACTTTTGCCAAACCGAGAAAGTTGATGTGATTTGTGTATCGGAGCATTGGCTTTCTGAAAATCAAGTAGAATATTTTGTGCCTCGTGGATATACTGTTGCAAATATATTTTGTAGGAGTAAAAATAAAAATGGGCAAGCTGGGATTTTAGTTAGAGTGTGTTTTGAATGTGTAAAGATTAATTTAGGTCAATATTGTGTAGAATTAGAGGGAGAATTTAATTGTGTGAAGCTGGTTGATCAGAATTTGATAATTATTAGTTTGTATAGATCTTCAGATGCTGACGCTTATGTATTTCATAAGAATTTTGAATTAGTAATGGAAAACATTTTGTAGTTTAAGGGAAAAGTTGCTGTTTGTGGGGATTTTAACATAAAGATGGCATATTCAGATAGGCAAATTTCTACAAATTTTCTGAATTTGCTAAGAACTCTAAATTTAACTTGCACAAACAAGCTACCTACACATAATAATGCATGCTTGGATAATATTATTGTAATTTTTTTGAGAGATTTGTATAAACTTAGACTTGTTGGTGGGGCTTTCGCAGATCATGATCCCTTGCTTATATCATTATATCTTAACCAGCCTGGCATAATTTACAATGACGAACCTGTTCTGATGTGGGTAAAAGGTTAGGGTGATGATTATATTATCATATTTAATGAAAATCTGAAACAAATTAACTGGGGCTTTGAAAGGACAAGGTTATAATGTCTATGAAGGAAGTACATGGTCTCTCCAACAGAGGAAGCAACCGACGCATTGATATTATTTCTTTTAAGCCATCCTGTTCTGAAGGTTTCATCATTGATCCAACAATTAGATTTGAGACCAACGAAAACCAACTGGAAGCGGTCGATGCAGAAAAAAAAAGTAGAATTTATGAAGAAATTGGACTTCTATAAGTGAAAGTATAAGCTCTCATCCATCTCTGTAATCAGCTTGATGTTAGGTGCTCGAGGAACCATACTTACATTTTTTGTCAACTTCTGCAATACTTTTGGGCTGAATAGAGATTTCGTATATAACATCACGATTACCACACTCAAGAAGTCCATCATGATCTTCAAGAACCATGCTTGTGGACCTCAAACAAATGTTTGACATGCCTCACTTGATTGCCCACACATAACATCATACGATCACATTATCTACTGTATCCATATCCATTATTGTTGTTAAGGTGCTATTTGTCTTTGGGCAACCTGCAGCTGTTGCAGGAAGATTGTATAATAATAAATAAATATTTGGAAACTTTATAAAAAGTTATATAAAAGAAAACTTATCCATGCCAAAACATTAGCTTGTGAAAAATATATTGAGAATACACCCAACAAATGCAAGGCGATGTGGGATGTTATAGTACAAGAAAACATCTCTACTCGTACTCAAGACACATTCCTCGATCCTGAAGAACTTAATAATTATTACTTAAACTCTGTAAAAAAAAATCGGAGATCAAATTAAGGCAAGAGGTACAGCTGCGAGTGACTTTCTTCATAATCAACCCCCCCCCCCCCCCCCCACCGAAACACTTTCCATTGGGTTAAAATCACACCTGATGAAGTAATTAAAGTGAGCTTAAAATTATCAAACTCTAAGGGTATTGATTGTTATTCGTTACCTAATTACATCATCAAAAGAATAATACATTTGATTTCTGAACCGTCCGACTCGTTGGCTGAATGGTCAGTGTACTGGCCTTCGTTTCAGAGGGTCCCGGGTTCGATTCCTGGCCAGGTCGGGGATTTTAACCTTAATTGGTTAATTCCAATGGCCCGGGGGCTGGGTGTTTGTGCTGTCCCCAACATCCCTGCAACTCACACACCAAACATAACACTATCCTCCACCACAATAACACGCAGTTACCTACAAATGGCAGATGCCGCCCACCCTCATCGGAGGGTCTGCCTTACAAGGGCTGCACTCGGCTAGAAATAGCCACAACAAATTATAATTATTATTATTTCTGAACCTCTAGCTTTTATTTTTAATAAGTGTTAGAGTTTGGAGTTTATCCTTATTCATTTCAAATTTCTAAAGTTTTTAAAAACAAGCAGGCTATCTCTTTGGTATTATGTGATCTAAGTAAAGCTTTTGATTGTATTAATCATGAAATTTTACTTGCAATGCTTGAGATGTATGGTGTTGAGTATCCCTCACTGCACGTAATTAAGTCATACTTAAATAACAGATATCAGTTTGTCTTGATTAAAAATAGGTATTCCACTTTGAAGAAAGTTACAACTCGTGTGTCACAGGGCTCTGTCCTCGGTCCATTTTTATTAATTCTGGCAATCGATGATTTACCACAAAATGTCACAGCTCATGGTCTTATATCTTATGCAGATTATACAACGTTAATTACAAAGCACCAGAGCATCTTAGGTTTGCATCAGATATCGCAGGAAGCTATTCCAGCTGCAATGCATAGGTTGTCATCCAATAGGCTGTTGTGCAATCAGGATAAAATTCAATTTCTCATACTAGGATTATCCAAAGATATTGAAAGTCAGTCAGTCAGTCAGTCAAATTTTTGGGTTTTCATATTGATGCCACATTGAACTGGGAAACACACATTGATCATGTTTGTAAAAAGATATCACGAGTGGCCTTTTTGATATGGAAATTGAGGGATTTAGTTAGCAGTGACTACCTAAGGATAGCATATTTTAGTCTCTTCCAGTCATACATTACTTATGAACTGTTGTTATGGGGCATTCTTCTTATGTATATAATATTCTTCTAATACAGAAAAAGGTTGTCCAAACAATGTGTAGGGCTGGTGCAATTGACTATTGTCGACCTCTCTTCATTAAGCTTAAAATACTGACAATTATAAATTTGTATATTTATTTATCTTTGACATATGTTAAAAACAACATAAATTAATTTGGTACTAGGGAAAACATTCGCCTTCATGATACTCGGGGCAAAGCAGACATTGACATCCTAATTCACAGGCTGTCAAAAACTGTTCACTCACATAAAATCAGTTGTTTAAGATTATTTAATAAATTACCACATTCTGCACGGTCCACTCCTTTAAGTAATTTTAAAAGGAAAACGTATGATTGGTTAATAGAAAATCCATTTTATAATACCTCTGAATTCTTAGAAATGCATAATGTTAGTATTAAGTTTTAATAAAAGGTGTATGTTCATTTAGCCTTAGTAATATTAAGTACTCAGTTATTATTAGTTTACGAAGCTTATTTCGTTGTATTTGGTCAATGACAACTAAAGATTCTTCCATGTCAGTAAAAGTAAAAAAAAGCTAGTTTTCTGGACAGCATGTAACAGCATTAATTGTAAAAAAAAAAAAAAAGTATTACTAAAAACCAATGTATTTCAGGAAATAATTTTTTCAGTAATGATTTTCTCTTGCTCACTTTAAAAGTAAAAAGGAAAGATTTGCAGTATTTGAACCCAAACATAGAATGAAGTACTCTTAAACCCTGGCATGAATAATAGTTTGTCACTTGTTAAGAGCACGGCTTGAAGGCCATAATTATATGCATAACAAAATACTTCATGACAAGCGCAAGACTAGTATAGGGTTAAATATGAGATGACTGATCTACATATTATAATTAATAAAATATTATTAAAAGGAACACATTCGGCAAGTACTTACGTAATATTATAACCCTTGTAGAAGCCTAGCCATTTCATCCCTTCTGTGTTGTTCTCTCTCGTATATCCACTCATCATCATCTTGTACAACCTCTTCATCTGCATTCACAATTTTGAGAATTTTATGATCTTCGTCCCTGAGATATTTTGTTACATTGTGCAGAATGAAACACTAAAATAACTCACAGTACTTTCTCTGTGGCTATCGTATTTTATTCTGAAGTCTTGTAAAGTGTTGTTTTACCTGCCCAAAACATCTATCACCCTCTCTTTTGTTATATACTTATTGTAGGATGTTCGTTCTGCAGTTTCAGGATTTCGGTACAGGGTCATAAGCCATGGCAACAAAATTAAATTCTTTTCAAGGTCCACCTATTCAATACAATGACGTTTTATTGTGATTTAATCACATGTCAAATAGTCAAATGGTACCAGTTTCGGCATCTATGTGCCATCATCAGCCTTGAGTACAAATTAAAACAAGATATACATTCCTAAAACATCTAAAACACATTTTAACACATTATAAAATAACATACAATTAATGTGGTGATACATGAAATACGATAAAATTATGATACAATTGGTATGATATAAAATTCTTAAAATTCCGGCTGTTCGTTACATAATTCAGTCTGTGTGCATCCGGGATAAGTGAATTTTTACAGTTGTATGCTGTCTATGTGAATGACATTTGTTCCTTTAGATATTAGGTGGTTCCAGGGAAGTTTACTTTGATCATGTAAGATCGCGATGTATTTAGAGATGACTTCCCACTTCAATTTGAACCTGAAGAAGAAATTAGCTAAGTTAGATGTTGGAAGCAATGTATGGAAGTTACTGAAAACATTAGAATCGTTAAATGATGATTGACTCACCTTGAGCAGCATGTGAACGTGTTGTTACACAGACGGAGCCGGACGAAGTGTGTGAGCAACGGTAAAGGAGGCTAGGGGAAGGCGAGGGGAAGGAAGGAGGCGGAGCACTTGCAGGGGAATGGAACTAAGGCGGGGCGGAAGGATGGGGTAGTGGGGGTAATTGACGGGAGTGTGTATTCCGGATTACTTGGAAAATCGAACTGTTTTTCGATAGTTTGGTATTTTTAAGCCAATCGATTAAAAGATCAAAAAGGATATTGGGTTTCTCGTAAATCTCATTTAAATTATAATTGGGGTTAAAATATTGGTCGCAGTTGATGTAACAAGTTTCAATGATATTCATTGTGGGTCCCTTGTTTACTGTTTGAAGAACTTCCATATCTTGTTCAATGTCGGTAAATTTGTGATTAGTGTCGTGCATATGTACACCCATGGCGGAGAACTTATTGTGTCTCATCGCGTTGACGTGTTCCGAATATCTAATCATAAAATTGCGTCCTGTTTGACCTATGTAGGAGCTGCTGCATTCATTGCATTTTAGTCTATATATTCCAGATTTGGAGTAGATACTGGGGGTATTGATTGATGCAGAGTTGTGTAAAATTTCGGAAGTTCTATTGTTAGTTTTGAATAAAATTCTTACGTTATGTTTTCTGAAAAGGTTGGTGATTTTGTGGACGTCATTATTATAAGTGAAGGTGGTTGAAATATGAGTTTTTTCTTTTTCTTTTATGAGTTTAGTTTTAGGCCGGTACCTATATTTGTTTATTATTTGTTCTATAAACTGCCTGTTATACCCATTGAACTTAGCAATTGCCCTTATGGTATTAAGTTCATTATTAAGATCTTTCTTTGCCATGGGTATGGCGAAAGCTCGATATACCATGCTGTTGTATGCTGCACGTTTGTGCATTATGGGATGTATGGAATCTTTGTGTATAGTGTTAGCAGTTTGTGTAGGTTTCCTGTATATTTTGTAAGACAGGCCAGATGTATTTCTAATGATAGTTATATCTAGAAAATTGATTGCTTTATTGGTTTCTGATTCTAGTGTGAATTTAATGTATGGGTCAGTATTATTCAAGTCTTGAAGAGTGGATTCCGCGTTCTTGATTGATTCATCCATAATGACGAATGTGTCGTCCACATATCTAGCCCACATGAGAATATTTGGAAAGTTGTTATTATTGATTTTTGTATGTTCTAAGTTATCTAAATAAATATTAGCCAAAATTCCTGATGAAGGTGATCCCATCGCCAGTCCATTCTGTTGATATATAATTTTGTCGAAAACAAAGAAATTATTATTGATGACCAGGTCTAGAAGCTGAATGAAATCTTGTATTTCTAGTTTGCTAAGAGAACTATATTTACTTAGATTATTTTCAATGATTTTTGGAAGTTTAGAAATTGGTATGCTCGGGTACATATTTTCTATGTCAAAGGAGTGGAGGGAGTGGTTAGGTTGTAGGTTTAATACCTTTAATTTCTCAATCAGTTCAGTAGTGTTTTTAATGGATTTGTTGGAGAGAAAGTGATAATTTTTTGTTAGAAAATTTTGAATGAATTGGGATGCTTTGTAGAGTGGACTGGGTCTGTAGTTGATAATGGGTCGGATAGGAATATTAGGTTTGTGAATTTTCGGAAGGGCTTTAACTGTAGGAAGGCCTGGATTCATGGTTATCAGTTTAGATTTTTCATGGTCTGTAAAAAGAAATGTTAAGTTCTTTAAAGTTTGCTTTAGTTGCCTCTGGATTTTTTGGGTAGGATCTTTCTTGATTATTTTAAATGTGTTGTTGTTGAAAAACTCTTTAGTTTTGGATACATAATCAGTTTTATTCATTAAGACAGTAGCTTTACCTTTATCTGCCTTTGTAATTATTAAGTCATTATGTTTTATTTTACTTTGAAGTTCTGTGATTTGCTTGTGTTCAGAGGTAAATTTGTCGTCATTAGCGTTAATGGAAATAGTTTTCCTACTTACGTTTTCAGCTGTGCCTATCCTATCTAGTTTTCTTTATATTTCGAATCTAATTTCGTCTTGTTTCTCCAAAGGCATTTTGTTTATTGTAGCTTCTGATTCTATAATCATGTTAGTCATTATGTTTATTTTATTCATGTTAGGCCAGTTTTGGTTAGGGCCTTTTGATAAAATGGCGATTTCTTCTTTATTAAAGTTTACATTGGAAAGGTTAACTACAGGGGGATGAAATTTCTCAATTATATTTTTTGTCATATTGATTTCTTTAGGTTGATTTTCAAGTGAAAACGTTTGTTTCTTCTTTTTTTAAATGTTTAATTTTCTATCTAAAGTAAGCTGTTTTTGCGAAAGAATATCAAACAATTTGACTTTGAAATATGTTCCATTGTGCTATAGAAAGCAGATGAGCTGCTTCAAGGTGAGTTTCATACAATTTATTATTTAAGAAGGATTTTTTCTTATGTAAAAAACAGATTTCGTTTTTCAGCCAAATCTTGTTCGTTTTTTGTTGAGTTTTGATCAAATGTGGTGCGTAACGATGTTTTTTAATTGTTCCTTTCAAAAAATTAGGTGTTAAATCATGTGTAATACATTGCAATCATGTGTAATACATTGCTTCAGGAAATTGATATCTTTGCCTAATTTTGCAACTTTGATTTTTAGGCCCATATATTGATAGGCCTTTCTCTTTGCCTGGTAGGCCGTTTCACTTATAGTTATGAATTTCATTGGTTCCGTATTGAAGTGGGATTACAACAAAAATTCTTTTCAAGGTCCACCTATTCAATACAATGACGTTTTATTGTGATTTAATCACATGTCAAATATTCAAATATTCAAAAAAAAAAAAACATAAGCCATGGTGCAATGCATAACCTGCATTCCCAAGAAGGGCATTTGCACGATTGCCTGTCATTACTTTGCAAATATCAAAGCTTCACCAGATTCGGGAATCGTGCACTGAACCAGGCCAAGTGACCTCCACACTAGTGAACTCTTCACTCGCGTTGCAAGTGGCTTGAATATTTATGCTGGGTACCCCTTTCCTAGTAATATATTCATCACCATGGTGATGTGGCTTTCTTTATATATAAGATAGTGTGTACAGTCAACAGCCCCTATAGCATGAGGAAAATTATACCTTTCCTGCCACTGAATTTTGGCAGCCTGTAGAGCTTGGATTGTCACTGGAAACTTTATCCAGAGATTAACTTTCACTTCAATTGCAATCGAAACTTCGGAAATTGTACGGGATACTGTACTTTGATTAATACCTATGTCTACAGCCACGCCACTCTGGAAACCAGGATCACCAACGTTGATGAATGTTTTGCAGTAGGCTGTGTAACAGGAAAATGTTTTCGTCCATAAAATACTGCGCTATCCAATGCACGTTTTCCTTTTCAAACCTATGAAGTTCTTTATAATTAAGGATATCAGAGTCTCGGCAAAGTTTATAGGTCTTCCTTATTCCTGGAACATCCATATAACACTCCATTACTGCGCGCGTAGCCTTATAATTTCTTGTGAGTCACCTGCAGAGGTAACTCGCTGATATTTTTGTATAAACAATCGCCACTTGAATTTATGCATAGCACTCTGCAACAAGCACTCCCGGAAATGAGTGTCTGCTTGCCCCCCGCTCCACTGGGTGACGTCATGTACTGTGAGTGTTGAGTGAGTGGACTTCTCACTCATTCTTATGCATGCGACTGTGAGTTAAAACTCAAGAAAACGTGAGTGGAAAGTACTTTCGTCTTTATGCATATCACCTGTAGTGAGGAAGTGGTGAATAATTATAGTAATGTGGTTCTAACGAAATGGTTGGAACAAGACAGTAACATTTGCTTCCAACTATGTTGGTATTGGCGAGAAGGATACTATAAAACGATGGATGATAAAAGTAAAACCTTTGTGAATATTGAGAGACCTGAAGTGACAAAAGACTACAATTTGGCCATGGAGAGGGTGTGGACCTGTATAGTTGCTTTGTAGCCTTATATAGAACTACAATTCGCTCAAGAAAATGGACTCTTCGGCTATTTCATGGAATGGATATGGCTGTAACAAATTCATGGATAGAGTACTAGAGAGTAGCGGAGCTTCTGAAGATATCAAGGATCAACTGGATCTACTGTTCTTCCATCTTCGGCTTGCTGAAGAACTTAGGGAAAACCTGTGAAAACTAAATAACGAGGCAGACCATCACTTGATTCGAAAGAAGACATTGTCAAATTTCACACTCCCCAAAGGTCGTTGCTCTGTCTTCTTTCTCGGTAGTGGAGTTGTGGATTCCCGTGGCAGAATGCCTGTTATGTTTGACTGCATTAATATTGTACCTGGTGTTAAAGCTTCTCCCTGTCTGTCCGATATAGCTTGCTAAACAAGACTGGCACTGTAATTAGTAAATACCTGATTTACCAAATTGTCAGATTTATTCATGGTCTCTGGATTGTGAAAGTGAGATAGATTGTTGTTGGTTGTCCTGAACGCTATTTTTACCCCTTGTTTTTTAAACAAGTTTCTAATTTGGTATACACAATCGTTCTTGAAGGTGAAAACTGAATAACTATCCTGCTTCTTTTCTTTGATAAGATTAGATTTGGGTTTATTTTGAATTTTAGATATTATTTGGTTGATGAACCTTCTGTTATACCCATTAGAATAAGCTATTGCCCTGATGGTATCCAGTTCTTTTTTCAGGTTAGGATGAGATATTGGTACATTGAATGCCCTGTGTGCCACGGGAATCCACAACTCCACTACCGAGAAAGAAGACAGTGGCTTTTTTTATGGGAATTAGGATGGACTGAAAGTTGTTTGATAGTATTGTTGGTTTGTGTAGGTTTACTGTACATGTCATAAGTCATAAGAAAGGAAGTCTTGATTTCTTGTGACTGTAAGTCTAGAAAATTTAGAGAACGGTTGGATTCTGTTTCCAATGTGAACTGCATATGGCGACTCAACTTGTTTAACTCATCTGGTATGGTTACACTGTTGGTATGTCTTCCATCTAAAATTGTGAAGGTGTCATCGACAAATCTTGTCCAGAAGAAAATGTGCTCCATTTTGCTGATATGTGTATGCTCCAGATGGTCTAAATAAATGTCCGCCATGATGCCCGATGGAAAATTCTAAATTCCCATGGAGGAAATTAGATATTTTTCACCAGTAGAGCATGTCAAAAATGTCAAAAACATATCAGATGTAAGGCTTTTTCAGACATGCGCTATTGGTGAAAAATATCTAATTCCCTCCATGGAAGTTTAGAATTTTCCATTTGAAATTGCTAGGCGGGCAATAATTCCATTGTGGAGATTTATCTCCCATATGCAGTTATCAGACTGTGCCTCTTATAACGGCTTCTGATAAGTTCACCTGCATACACCCCAGCGTCAGTGGGTAGGGTCTGACACATCCCACTCTGATGAGTCTAGTGTCAGACCTAAGACGAAACGCTGGTTAATAGAGCAAAAGCCTGAAGCCTTACATCTGATATGTTTTTGACATGATGCCCGATGACATAGATGTTGATTCCCATAGGGAATCTGAAATATTTGTCCTGAATGAGTAAATTTATAATACTAATAAAAATGGCTAGCAGTTGCTATTACAGTACATACCAGTCTGCCAAGCCCACTGAAATGCATGCACCAACCGACCCTATGAGCGATAGTTTCACACCATTCATAATAGGGACTGGCTGCATAAGGAATGGTATTACTAGCATCACTCATACCTCAGTCACTTTCATATTGTCGAAGCCAAGGATGAGACTGAGACAGGTCAATGAAAGTAACAAATTTGATATAGCCCATACCAGAAGACATAGTGCACTGTAAACACTATATCTCACCAGCAAAAGCATTTTTATTGGTATTATAAATTTACTCATTCAGGACAAATATTTCAGACTCCGTATGGGAATCAACACCTATGTCATCTGATAGCCAGGCAGGCATCAATTTTTGATAATGAGACAAAGTCTCAAGTGCATTGGCACTGCCGGTGGCTCCAAGTAGCCTACGCAGTGGCCTCCACGGTATGCACTAGCCATGTGTGTTGGTAGGTGTGCTAGGTACCAACTGATGAGCCCAACCTAGCATACGGGGGCGAAATGCTGGCAACCAGGAATGAGTTCGCTGGAAAATGTTTAATATCCAGTAACGGACCATTTTTATTGGTATTATGATGCCCGATGCCAGAGATCCCATTCGAAGGCCGTTAGTTTGATATATTATCCCGTTAAAAACAAAATAATTATTATTGAACGTAAATTTAACCAAACTAATAAATTCTTCTATTTCAGGTCTAAAGTTTGCTGTGCTGTTGCAAATTACTCTCTATAATGAAAATAGTCTTGTCTGAAGGAATACTCGAGTACAAATTCTTTATGTCGAAGGATGCTAATGAATGATAAGATTGAATTGTGAGGTTTTTGATGTTGTGTAGTGTATACTGATAGACAACTACAACAGCATCCAGTGTTTGCTGCTGTCATCTGGTCTTCATTCTATTTCCTGTCCATCATCCAGCTTTCAGATTCAGATTTTTCCTGTAACCATCTGTTCGCATCAAGTTTTGATGTTACCGAGCCTTTTCCTGACAGTGACAACTCCATTAAATAAGTATATAGTTGTTGATGAAAAAAATATCTGTACACACAGTCATCATTGATCCGCATTTAGCGCTGTTGTCCAGGTGGCAAATTCCCTAAAGGGCCCCATACACGCGCAGACTTCTGGAATACTTACCTGCACAGACTTGCCTCCGGGAGGTAAGTCAGAAGTATGCAGTTGCCCACACATGCTTAGACTAAATTATTATTTACCGAGGAAGTTGAATACGACGCGCTCAGCTGTTTTCTGTTTGAGATTCGCATGGTTGAAAAATGTATACGGATTGAAATTAATTAGATACACAATTAAGTATTTATTTATTTTCCACCTAGTCGATACAATGATTGCTTAAGGCAATTTTTAATGGTCAAAAGTGGTACATGTTTCGTATATTATCAACATCTTCAGCCACATAACACTGTTTAGATGAAAAATATATAAAATTGACAAAGTAATGCTTTAGAGGAAGTGTCCTTAAAATTAACATAAGATTGACAAGATTAAAACAAACAAATAACTCAAGAGAAAATATATAAATTATTTCTACAATAGAAAGCAGTCGTCAAGGAAACACTTGTACAATATTCCATAGAGAAATTGTCCTAATAAATATTCTTTTCTTAATAATTCATGAAAAAAGATCAATTTATAAATTAAAAATTATACAATTTATAAGTAATTTTAAAGTTAGATATTTGGAACATGTGAATGCTGAAAAACATAGAAGATTCTCAGCAATGGGATCACACATGACGGCCACAGGTCATAAATTTACCAACATAGAACAAGACCTGACCATCATAAAAAAGTTAAAAAAGGGCAGCTTAATGAACACATATGAAGACCTGTACATTCATCTAGACCAACTTGTAAAGAAAAATGATAACCTTAATGAGGCTGTAGAATATAAGAATCCATTATATTATCAAATTCTAGTATATTTGAAAATGCTTGAGAAGGATCACGAAAAAAGAATTGGAATTTCTCCACCTACAGATAGCCCTACAACTTATTCCTCCTCAGTTGAAGCTATAGGTGACAGCAAGGAAGTTCTTGACACACCTATATCCCCCGCTCCTCCACCTCCTCAGGTGCAAGAGCAAGGAAGAACGCATCATCAATATTACACCCGGCGCAAAACTGTGAAAGAATGACAGGAGTTACTGTTCCAAAGGAAAGCAGGCTTAACAAGATTTGACAAATAGGAATTAGTTATATTTTCATCTACATTAATAATAAGAGCCGCACTGTGATATCAGGATTTCTTCATTTCGATAATTACTTATAAATTGTATAATTTTTAATTTATAAATTGATCTTTTTTCATGAATTATTAAGAAAAGAATATTTATTAGGACAATTTCTCTATGGAATATTGTACAAGTGTTTCCTTGACGACTGCTTTCTATTGTAGAAATAATTTATATATTTTCTCTTGAGTTATTTGTTTGTTTTAATCTTGTCAATCTTATGTTAATTTTAAGGACACTTCCTCTAAAGCATTACTTTGTCAATTTTATATATTTTTCATCTAAACAGTGTTATGTGGCTGAAGATGTTGATAATATACGAAACATGTACCACTTTTGACCATTAAAAATTGCCTTAAGCAATCATTGTATCGACTAGGTGGAAAATAAATAAATACTTAATTGTGAATCTATTGAAGTGCGATACGGACCATGAAGCTGATTTTATGTAATTAATTAGATAGTCGGTATGGAAGATGAGTTGTTATTTGGACACAATATTCTCTGCTCTGCTCAAAGAAGACGCGCCAAAAAAAATAATTCAGTTTCCATATTTGTAGGTTGCCACATTTACATCCTCTGCCGCAACTCTGATATAGCGCTTTCGTCGCAAAGTCTCCAGCTGAATTCAAGCAGTATCGGAATATCAGAGACTTGCCTGCAGACTTTTTTGTCGGCAGACTTATCGGCCATACACACAGAGACATGTCTGAAGAGGCTGGTTTGCGCAGACTTACCTCCAACTAAGTCTGCACGTGTATGGGGCCCATAACAGTTGTTTGCCTAGTCTTTTCTTAAATTATTTTAGAGAACTTAGAAATTTGACTTTATTAAAGTTTTCTGATTCACCATCTTTTTTAGTTAAGTTATTGCGTCAGTCTGCTCACTTACTAACTATCCACATAGACCGGTGGTCTTGTGATTCAGTGATTGAAGTCTTGTGCAATGATATGACATATGAACTAAGAGAATACTGAGCAGGTCTTACCGATATAAAACAGATAATTTTGAGTGGTCATGAGCATGACTCATAGTCGTACAGTAGGCTAGAGAGCTGAGTTGAATTAATTGTCGAATGTCAACTAAGTTATAATACTAAGATTCATTAAACTAATAAATAGAATAACATAATAGCCTGCCTATCTACTTACTAGCTACTTTGGAATTGTGTTTGGCTATCTTTTTAACACTGCAAATAAATCCAACTCTTATTTGAACCTCCCTGTAAGGAGATGACAGTGAATGAAAGTGGGTATTTTTTTCAAATGAGCTGTGAACCAAAGTCTGTTATAGCGCACTATTCTTTTAGTGAGCCATGACTCTGAATGCCTCGCCCACAATGAAATTTCAGCTTCCTGCCAATGTCCAGTGTTTTGATAATGAACTGTGTATGTATGTGTTGTGTCTCGCTGATCTGCAAGTGCACCACTCAGCACTGTCTGCTGCGAGTCAGCTGAATCTTGTGCCGTGAGCTCACCGTTGCTGCGATTTGATTAACTTGGGTGGCTGAATGAATCAATACACTGCTTTGAATCATACACTCAGTAGCCAACACTACTGCACATGGCAAGATACTGGGAGAGTAAACTTGCTGTCTACAGGATGGGCGAGAAGTTCCCGTACCCCTGTAACTGTTTAGTATCAAATGTTATTTATGGTATGTTATTTATGCAGGTTGGTAGCTATATTACTTCTTGTTGCCATTAATGCTTTCACGGCCCGTACTTATAGACATGATATTGTATAGGCTTTTGGGCTTGTGCCGTGTCAAGAAAATAAGGTGAAATTCTTAACGTTTCGCAGAAAACTGTGCTCTGCGTCCTCAAAAGAATTCTCGACTGTCCACGAGAAAGGCTTCTTAAACAATGGACAATGACAGTCGAGAATTCTTCTGCAGACGCAGAGCACAGTTTTCTGCGAAAAGTTAAGAATTTCACCTTATTTTCTTGACACGGCACAAGCCCAAAAGCCTATACAATATCATGTCTATATTACTTCTTATTAATTGTTGGAATCAAGTGTTGGAATACATATTGTCGCAGTTGAGTTATAGTGTGAAGCCATGGCAGATGTGAGCGGTAAGAGTTACACTATTGAGGAGCAGTTAGTGACAAGTGTGTGGGGTGCACAAACGACAAGCACACAGGGCAGACAATGTGACGGATTATGAGAGCATTCCAGGAAAGATTTAATAAGTCTCCACCGCGACAAGCAACACTTTTCGATAGGGACAGACGTCCTTTTGCCTCGGGCAGTGTTAAAGACAGGCCCCGGAGGGGAAAGAGGAAGATTTGAGAAGAAACATGCTGGGGCCTGTGCTTCAATTGAACAATCTCCTATGAAGTCGATGCGTAAACGTGCTTCGGAACTCAGTATACCGAGAACAACCATGCGAGACCTTAACACGTTCAGTACCTGCTTCTGAGCGGGACACTTAAATGCCTGGACCAGCCATTTTCATGCCCGGCCTTCTTGACGTGCATCACTTAATAAAATTTACAATTACTCCTAAACTATGAATGTTAGAAAAATGATACTTCGTGCTTACCTCTAGTAAATATTTAGGGTGTGATATCTGGTATCACAGGTTTCAAAATACATCTAATTTTATACAGCCTATCTGTATTTTCGGCATAATGATTACTGTCACTGAAGTGAAGAAATGAAAGGATATGAAGGAAGCGTATTGGGAACATTGTTTTAGAAAATATCGGAGTATGAAAAACAGGGTCTTCGGTCCAGTATATTTTTATATCAGGAGTTTGGACTAATCGGTTTCCACGATTGCATGATCGAATTCTTTGTGAAAGGCCGGGGCGCCCGACTCGCGTATAGATTTGTCTGCTCACACACATACTGATAAAATTTGTCATTCATGAAAATATTCACGTAACTCAAAATATCCTGCTTATTTTCTATTGGAACATTTATAACTGAATTCTCTGTAAATGGTGGAACAGGTGGACAATAACTAGGATTATATGTATCAGGCACTTCACCTTCCTCTATAGGCCTATCGGATTCGGGAATCGGAATTTCCTCGTCACTCTCACTTTCACTATCTGAGTTTATTTGAGGAATAAGTTCATCACCAGAATAATCATTGTGAACAATATCTAATAATTTATCTTCCGTAAGAAACTTTGTTTTGTAAGCCATTATACTACACTCGGTAAGAACGACACGCACTGCATTGGAATCTCAAGTACCGACTTGACGCGCGAGGAAGTGCTGAGATATTCCCGCTAAAACAGCAAAGATAACATGAGCCCACTCAACGCCAGGGTTATCTCAAAAAGGTAAACCGACTTCCTGCTACAACCAGTAACGCTGACATGGTGTAAGACTGCATAGATGACTAATATAAACAGCATTGCTTCGCGCGGAACATTAAACGTCTTACGCCGTCCGCGGCCTGCGGCATAGGAGCAAGCTTAAACGTCTTACGCCGTCCACGGTCCGCAATGAGTTAAGTTCAGACCTTTTCGACCGACGTTCGTAAGCAAGTTATCGGATAGAGACCGGAACAAGCGTTTTAGCATGCCGTGCTTTATTAACTAAATTCCCAAATGCAGTGAGCCGTGCCAAGGTTATATTTTCAAATGAATGTGCTATTTATTGCAGGTCACTTGCTAGAAATGTTGTCGTGTGGTCCAAAGAGAATCCTCATTACAGAGTTGAGTTGGGAAGCAACCCGTCACACGTAATGATATGGACACCAATGACATCGCAGCATCTGTTTGGCCCGTACTTTTTTGAAGGGACTGTGAATGGCACAAATTATTTACACGTTACAAACATGGTTAATACCTCAACTTGAGGCAAGGGGCCTCACAGAGCGCATACGGTTGCAGCAAGACGCAGTGCTTGCTCACTACGCTCTTGCAGTGTGCGAGTTCCTAAAGAAACATTTCCCAGGACGGGTCGTGGTTCACTAGCAACACCAGCACCCTTAAAATGGCCACCACGAAGTCCTGACCTCACCACACCTGACAAATTATGGGCAGTCATTAAGGCGCATGTATGTGCATGTCGTTATGCTACAAATGAGGAACTGCGCAATGCTGTGGTGGATGCATTTTGCAGTATGTCACTGGACATGCTCAGAAATATGTGAAGAAGAACATGGGGGCGTATAGAACTGTGTTTACAGCATGATGGAGAACATACAGATATATTGGACACTTAATACGTAAGTAACGTAACGTAAATGACATTTGATACTAAACAGTTACAGGGGTATGGGGACTTCTCGCCCACCCTATACAGTAGGTAGTGCTGGGGTATAACAGGTGGAGGCCAATTCCAGGAAGGGAAAACACAGTGTTGAAATCAAACATTCAGGTTATATATAATAAAAGCATGGAATGTAACAATCAGTTTGATTATTACTGTTCTACATATACATTTGATAAGCATACACTGAAATGGTACTTGGTACTGTGGCATTTTATAATCCAAGTTGCTCTCTTAAATAGTTATATTGCTTACAACATTCAGAACCCAGAAAAAATATTATTTCACAGGAAGTTTCGGGAGAATATCATTCATAACCTCCCAAACAGAAGGGGAAGAAGACACTCAAGCCCTACTTTGGCAGTCAGACTGACAGAGAGGCACTTCTCAAGACAATTTGAGGACAAGAAACACAAACCTAATTCTACTGTATGTTCTATAATGCCAATTCAGTGCAAAAAAGAAAGGGAAAGGAGCCTGCCAACGTAAACAAACAAGCTACTTTTGTGAAAAATGCCCAGACAATCCGCCCTTGTGTATTGTGCCATGCTTTGGGAAGTATCACACTTTGAAGCATTACAAAGAGTAGCAAAGAACTAATTCTCATTGCTGATGGATATGTCTTTTGTGTTGTGTGTAAATATTTATCTTGATCAATATAAATCCCATTTTGAGTTCAGACTGACTAATTAAGTAGGTGGAAGAATGTATTAATTTTCGTGCAGTGAATATACAGTGTTTTTATCCATAGTGTGTTCCACTATTCCCTCTTAGTGCTGTAGGGTAATTCTGTGAACAGGAACATCAGTTACCATTATTTTACAACAAAAATAAATTTCATAATTTGTTTACTTTTACTGTGTATTCTTGCAGGGTGTTAATATTATTGTCAAAATATTACTCTCCAGTAGTTTCCAACATTTATTTAAGAAGAAAATCACATTATTAGAGGTAAAAATAGAAATCTGTTTTTCACAGTAAAGCTCCAAATTCCATTCAGCAGCATAGGAGTTAAGATTTTCACCACTGAAAAGAATTTCACTGTCATCAACAGCTTCGATGTGTGACTTGAGTTTATTCAAAATATTTTGTCTTTTTCTTCATCAATGCAACCATATCAGAGCTCAAATTAAATTGGTTCCCAGGTTGGCTGTTATTGCCTTCAGACGGTTGCTGATGCGTGTTACTTCAAAGACTGTTGCATATCCACTAGCTTACTATCAAGGCAGGATTAGCTCCATAGCTTAGATACTGACTGTCCACCTGGGTGTCAGAGATTCAAATTTCAATGGATCCTTGGTTGGAACATTCACCTGTAATAGTCATGTTTGCTCCAGTGATCCCAGAAATAACTGGGACTGGCTGAAGCAAGATTTTTCTGTCTTCAAATAATTTGTTATTCCAGGTACTGTAACAGTATTCTGTAGTAAGTTTGACACTATGGTTAACCATAGATCTTTCAAGGACATATCTCACAAGGCTTCTGAGATGCTGGGGCACTCTCTCTGTGATGTGAAAACTCTGTATCCAAATCCATCCGATCCATCTGTACATAGGAACAGATAACTATGTAGATTCATTTGATTAGCTTTCTTAATTGAAAGACAGTATTTATGGCATAGCATAATCATTGAAAATATATAAAGAGGTGTAATATGTAGTTTTATTGTGAAAAATTCAATTTCACTTTGATTTTCTTTGTAGTGCAAGGGGATGGAATGCCAGGAGTTCTGAAGAGAGTTTCAGCCCTGAACTCTCAGCCTGATGAGAGTAAGAACTCCAGTGCAGATGATGGTTTAAATCTCTATGCTTGTGTCAAGGCAGATCATCCCTATGACAAGTTAAAGAAAAGTGAGTAAACTCTGTACATTGTGCTCTTAAAAGTAGACTGTTCCGATATGAATTGCATCATGCATGTGTATTAGTCTTTCTCATTTCAACTGCTGGGCTGAATAGCTCAGGCAGTATACCACTAGCCTTCTGAATTCAAGTTGGAAGCAGCATTTGAAGGTGTTTGAATATACCAGCTTCATGTCAGATTTACTGGTATGTAAAAGAAATGTTGGGCAAAATTCCAGCACCTCAGCTTCTCTAAAAATAGAGTGAACTATCAAACTAAAGTACATCATAAAAATAATGCATGACTGATTCTAAGGTATGCTCGTACAGATTACCAGTGGTGGGAAGAGTACAGAAAAACAGTAATTGGGCTCAATTACAGTTACATGAGAAATGTTTTACTTAATTCCAATATTACAATTTACTTTATCAGAAAGTAATCAGTCAAATTACAATTACAGTTACTTTCTGGAACTCCAGCCCTAAGGGAATCACTGACAATTTTTTCCACATGGGGCTGGAATTATATCCGTGTTTGCGACATTCTATAATGATAATGATAATAATAAAACATAAGAGTTATGAACCTACTACGCTGTCGTAGCAGGCGGAGAGGTGATACTCCGGCGTAGCTTGTCCCAGGTGGCGGATAGGGGGGTCCTCACCAGATTACCGGCGGACTTGAGCGAAATAAAATAGCTCTCGCGGACCAAACACACTCCACAGTTTCATTCATCATCATACCATATTTCATTAATCATCTTTCCAGATCACATCTGGAATAGTAAATCCTGACCACGGTCAGAACATTGATCAATGATCAGACAATCAACCAAACATGGAGAGTCTTCTAATGAAAGAATCCACCCGCTTGGACATACAACATCATAGGCCCAAGAAAAGACACCACTCGGATACGGTGGGGTTTCACTTAGAAGATCATGGCAAGTTGGAGCGCCTGGAAATCCAAAAGACAAACTGCAGACACAGACTTAAATTCAGTAAACCTGGGAAATTCTCTTTCTTTGCAACATTAAACATAAACTCGATAATGAAAATTGGAAAGTTGAAACACTTAACAGGTGTAATGGATCAACACAGGATTCTAAATAACAGACCTTCAGGGACTTCGGAACACAGATCAGGACCCACTTGAATCTGGAGGATATCGTCTTTACAGTGGACTTCCTGGAAAAAGAGTAATGAAGACTGTCCCCCAATTTGGAATGGGACTTCTGGTCTATACCAGCGTATTAGATTCAGTGGAGGACTTCTCATCAAACTCCCCAAGAACGGCAACCTTAACGATTAAATTAGAGAACGAAATATATACAGTATAATCTCGAGTACCATCCGCACTGTTTTTTTTTCTTTCGAAAATATCGCTTCCAATATTTGGTGCGGGTCTTATTTCAAATTTTGGGAAATTTATCTTTCCGAATGCGCGTAAATCTAGCATCACCGCCGGCGCGGCTTGGCAACAATGCTCTCTCCGCTCTCAGTATACGCTACTTCCACGCTTGGCGTCCGTCTCACACACGTTCTCGGAGTATCAACATGAATTCCAAAGTGTTTGCGATCTTTTACTGCGAGTTAGAAACTGAAAGTAGTTCGGGAAGCCGAAATTATTGGAAATCCAAGTTAATGACCTGGAAATGCCCTAATGTTAAAATTGGTTAGTTTCAGATAGACCATGTAGCAATGGATAAAGTACCACAAAGAAACCTAAAATGTAAAAGTCCTTCGTGGGGTGGACATAGAGTCAGACCACTATATTTCAAAGATAAAAATCAAGTTCACCCCAAGAAAGAAATACAAACCACCAAAATCCACAAGGAGGAGGAAATATGGAAATATGACCCTAGCTACTTAATAAATAATGCATTGTATTCAGAGAGATCCTAAACAATAAACTGGAAACAATTATTGATAAAGCAAAAAACATTGCTGAAGAAATTGCTCCTATTAGAAGGAGAAAGAAACACACCTGGTGGAATGAGGAATGTGATATGGCAATACAGAAAAGGCAGCATGGCGAAATGACCAACAAAAGAAAACCGAAAAATCTCGAAAAGAACTAACCCTTGCTAGAAGACAAGTGGCCAAAGAAATTAGAAGAATCAAAAGAGACCATCAAAAAGAAAACCTAAACATCATAGATGAGTCGTTCAAACAACATAAGACAAGGAATTTTACAGGACATTTAGACAATATTAAAGTATACTCCACCCACACTCACGATGAAAATACACAAGGGAAACTATAGAGCGTTCCAACCTTAAATTGCAGTACAGCAGTAATGGGATAATTCCGTCTCTTTCCTTCTCCCATGTTTTGCGGGTAGCGCTGTCCTACTCTAATGCAGCGGGTTTGCCAAATATCCGTAAATCAGAATGTTATCGGTTAAAATGGGTGAATATCGTGTTATGTACAGAATTTCAAGGCGCGTTTGATGCCGTTAAGAAAAAAAATGTAAAAAAAATAATTTAGTGTGAAAATGGTAATATAAGGAAAAGTTATGCCAAATGCAAAATCTTCATTGCATAGAACTTATCATGTCATAACTCCTATTTTATATTCATAATTTTCCTAATTTTTTCACTGCTGGTAAAGAAACATTTCAGCTCGTTGTAGATAAGTTTATTTTTAAATTTAAATGATAACAAAATGCAGTATATGCGTTTATTTTTCAGTCATGTTCAGGGAATTTTATGTGCACACACGAAAAAGTCAGTCGCTGACCAGTGTCTTTCCTGTTGAATTTGCATGGAGGGTCAAAGCGAGGCAAATGGTTTTCAGGTATGGAAGTTATTTTTAAAACAATCCTGACTTTCTTATCTTGCTTAGTTCTTAATTTGTGACAGGAAGAATATTTCCTTGAATTTTGGTTTCACGCATGACTCGGCTGTCTGTCTGTCTGTCTGGCTGGCTGAAGTACTGGTAGTGATCTCCCAAACATGCGCTTTTAGCATTTCCAGACAGTCGCATGCACTGCAGTGCTCATTTCGTCAGTAGTATGTATAATAGTGATTAAATACATATGAGTGACATATGTACAATTCTGGAGGGAAAGTGTATTTCGTTTGTGTGGTTCGTGAGTTCGTGCTCTTGCGTGGGGATCTAATTTTGAAGAAAAAGTGCAGAAGGATCATGGTGTGGTTAAAGCAAAGCAAACGATCTTCGGATATGGAAGTTATTCTTAAATCATACCTCAAGTCCTTATCTTGTTATCTCTTAATTTATGACAGGGAGAACGTCTCGTTTGTTTATGTTTCACGAGTGACTCGGCTGGCTGAGCTTTTAAATATACTGACAGCCATGTAGTGCGGTGTTCATTTATTCAGTATTATAAGATGGATTAAATAAAGATCAGTGATATATATAAATATTTAATGGTGTGTGGCCTCCAAAGAGGCCGAGTGCAGGTCTTTCAAGTTGACGCCGCATATTACAAGTTGTCCATTTCATGACCGTACCTGTGATGAATTCTAATGCTGAAGACGGCACCCACACCCAGCCTCCGAGCCATTGGAATTAACCAATGAAGGTTAAAATCCTCGACCCGGCCGGGAATCAAACCCGGGGACCTCTGGACCAAAGGCCAGCATGCTAATCATTTAAGCCATGGGGCCGGACAAGATCAGTGATAAATGTATAGTTCTTGAGGACAAGTGGATTGTGTTTGTTGTGTTTGTGTAGTCTGTGTAGTTGTCAGTTCGTGCTCGTGCGGGGGGTTCTTAGTTCGAAGGAAAAGTGAAGAACGATGTACAATGGATCGTCAAATTAAACAGAAACATTCCGTAGGTAAACTGGATTATTTTTTAAAGACTATGAATATGAGCAGCGCAGTCAGTGAAACAGCTAAAGCTACAGGTTGTTCCGAAAGAACAGTCTATGCTATAAGGAAGGAACACACACATGGTCCTTTGCGAACTCCCGCGAAAAAAGAGGACGACGGCAGAAAAATGCAAGGAAAATTAAATATGTAATTGTGCGAAGTGGAGTGCGTCGAGTGATTCACTCTCTTTTATTTGCTAACATACCACCGACATTGAACGTGATTTTGAGTCGGGTAAATGGAGAAGATTCTTTGCCACGATTTTCCAAAACTACGTTGTATCGCTTCTCACATGATATAGGCTTCTGTTATTTAAGACGGGGTTATAAAGCAGCTTTCACTGAATCCGATGAAATTATTAATTGGAGGCACAGATATCTCAGGGAGATAAAACGTTTGAGGGCACAAAATAAAGCTATAATTTACACAGTTGAATCGTAGGTAAATATTGGGCAGACAGTGACAAAAGAATGGAAGGATACGACAGTGAAAAGTGCTCGGCAGGCCGCCATTGAAGGGGTGAGTTCGGGACTTAGGTTACCGAAAAGCCGAGAACCGTGATTTGCCTTAGTCCACGCGGGTAATGAACATAGTTTTGTTCCAAATACTGAACTAACATTTTTATGCCATATAAACATAAGACAATTGGGCAAATTACTTGTACGAAGTAAAGAAAAATGAAAGAGATTTGTGGAAAGCAGACGAATTACAGAAGGATGTCAACGATGAAAAGTTTTTAATACGACTTTCTTCATCGTCCGGATCATTCTCAAGTTCATCTCCCGAACCCGGTTCATTCAAAGCGGGAACATAAGGCCTTGCTGAAAAAGGATAGAGCGTGTACGTCCAATGTCTGAGAGCAACGCCAGTGATTAAGGTATGTTGTATTTATTTTACCATCCTACAAATATTAATTCATGAATGAATGAACTTAAAATTACAAAATTACAAACGAAAAATGTGGAACTGTGACGCCCTGTTTGGGTCACACTCGAGCGTGGTCTTCACGAGTCGATTTCACAACATCGCGCTCCATCTACGCTGTACTGCAATTTAAGGTTGGAACACACTATAGTTCACAATAATCAAGAGAATGCCAAAATTCTAGCTGATCACTTCAAAGAATTACTAAATGCTGATGAAGCAAAAGAATACTTAGAATTTGAGCCTTATCCAAAAAATAAAACCTGTCTAGATTTCAGTGTAGTAGTCAAAGCGATTGGTTGGCTCAAGAACTACAAGGCAGCAAGAGAGAATGAAGTGGTTGCAGAGCTGTGGAAGAATTCAAATAAACAAACACTTCATAGACATCTGGAATTCTGAAAAAATGCATCAAGAATGAAACACAGCTATAATTCATCCAGTACACAGAAAGGGTGATAGATTGGATCCAAATAATTACCGGCAGATTTCTTTGCTTGATATCACATATAAAATCCTATCCAGAATTATCCTAACAAGAATTCAAGAATAACTCGACCAAGAACTTGGAGAATATCAGGGTGGATTTCGACCTGGAACAAGTTGTCCAGAACAAATCATCAGTCTTAACATCAAAGAATGAGAAACAAAACGTTAGTCATCACTTTTATTGACTTCAAGAAAGCGTATGACAGTATCCATGGTGAGTCATTACTTAAAATCCTCAAGGAATTTGGATTACCAGAAACTTATCAACCTTATTGGAATTACCATTAAGAACACTAAATCAAAAGTTAAATTCAGAGGGGAGTTGTCTGAATCATTTGAAATCCAGACAGGACTTCGACAGGGTGACGGTCTCTCACCATTACTATTTAACTGCACACTGGAGAAAATCATGCGAGAGTGGACTAAGAAATGCAAACCAAACATCAAGATTGGCAAAAATATCAAACTCAATTGCCTGACATTTCCAGATGACCTCGCACTGCTCACAAATAGTGTGGAAGAGGCTAAACACCAAATTGAAGAACTCAAAAAAAATAGCAGCAAAAGTCGGACTACAAATCTCATTTGAAAAGACTGAAATGATGCCTTCCTTCAAGGTTGAAACACCAACTATCGCACTGAATAATAACAAACAAATTAAGATTGTAAATAAATTCAAGTATCTTGGGGAGATTATTACTTGGAACTTAAAAAACGAGAAAGTATCAGTAGAAAATACAACTAAATTGAAACAAGCACAACTTATCACTTGGACAACCTACAAGAAGAAATCTCTCTCGATAAATGCGAAATTCAAACACTACAACTCCGTTATTAAACCTGAAACACCGGGCAAGTTAGCCATGAGGTTAGGGGCGTGCAGCTGTGAGCTCGCATCCGGGAGCTAGTGGGTTCGAACCCCACTGTTGACAGGCCTGAAGATGGCTTTCCGTAGTTTCCCATTTTCACACCAGGCAAATGCTGGGGCTGTACCTTAATTAAGACTTCAGCTGCTTCCTTCCCATTCCTAGGCCTTTCCAGTCCCATCGTCGCTACAAGACCTATCTATGTCGATGCGACATCAAGCAAATAGCCAAAAAAAAAAAACACACCATACATTATCATTATAGACTGTTATGCCTTTCAGCGTTCAGTCTGCAGCCTTTCTGAATTTACTAAACGTTGCCACAATCCTCTATTTGCAACTAGTGCTGTGGCAACCGAGTCTAACCATCGTCGTCTTGGTCTACCTCTTCTTCTCTTACCCTCCATAACAGAGTCCATTATTCTCCTAGGTAACCTATCCTCCTCCATTTGCCTCACATGACCCCACCACTGAAGCTGGTTTATGCGTACAGCTTCATCCATGAAGTTCATTCCTATCTTAGCCTTTATCTCCTCATTCCGAGTACCCTCCTGCCATTGTACCCACCTGTTTGTACCATCAATCAATCTCGCTACTTTCATGTCTGTTACTTCTAACTTATGAATAAGATATCCTGAGTCCACCCAGCTTTCGCTTCCGTAAAGCCAAGTTGGTCTGAAAACAGACCGATGTAAAGATAGTTTCGTCTGGGAGCTGACTTCCTTCTTACAGAATACTGTTGATCGCAACTGCGAGCTCACTGCATTAGCTTTACTACACCTTGATTCAATCTTACTTACTATATTATCATCCTGGGAGAACACACAACCTAAATAATTGAAATTATCGACCTGTTCTAGCTTTGTATCACCAATCTGACATTCAATTCTGTTGAATTTCTTACCTACTGACATCAATTTAGTCTTCAAGAGGCTAATTTTCATAGCATACTCATTGCATCTATTTTCAAGTTCCAAGATATTAGACTGCAGGCTTTTGGCACAATCTCCCATTAAGACCAAGTCGTCAGCATAGGCCAAACTGCTTACTACATTCCTACCTAACTGAATCCCTCCCTGCCATTTTATACCTATCAGCAGATGATCCATGTAAACTACGAACAACAAAGGTGAAAGATTACAGTCTTATCTAACCCCTGTAAGTACCCTGAACCAAGAACTCATTCTACCATCAATTCTCACTGAAGCCCAATTGTCAACATAAATGCCTTTGATTGATTTTAATAATCTACCTTTAATTCCATAGTCCTCCAGTATGGCGAACATTTTTTCCCTCGGCACCCTGTCATACGCTTTCTCTAGATCTACGAAACATAAACACAACTGTCTATTCCTCGCGTAGCATTTTTCAATTACCTGGCGCATACTGAAAATCTGATCCTGACAGCCTCTCTGTGGTCTGAAACCACACCGGTTTTCATCCAACTTCCTTTCAACGACTGATCGCTCCCTCCCTTCCCAGATGCCAGTGAATACTTTGCCTGGTATACTAATCAATAGGATACATCATTAGTTGTTGCAATCCTTCCTGTTCCCTTGCTTACAGATAGGTGCAGTTACTGCTTTTGTCCAATCTGAAGGTACCTTACCAACACACCATGCTAATCTTAATACTCTATGAAGCCATTTCATCCCTGCCTTCCCACTATACTTCATCATTTCAGGTCTAATTTAATCTATTCCTGCTGCTTTATGACAATGGAGTTTATTTATCATCCTTTCCACTTCCTCAAGCGTAATTTCACCATCATCATTTTCCTCCTCCCCATGAGCTTGGCTGTTTGCAACACGACCAGGAAGATTTCCTGTTACATTGAGAAGATGTTCAAAATATTCCCTTCACCTCTCCAGTGATTCCCTGGGATCTATTATGAGTTCACCTGAATTACTCAAAACACTGTTCATTTCCTTTTTCCCTCCCTTCCTAAGATTATTTATTACTGTCCAGAAAGGTTTCCCTGCTGCTTGACCTAGCCTTCCCAGGTTATTACCAAATCTTCCCACGACTTCTTTTTGGATTCAGTAACTATTTGTTTCACTCTGTTTCTTTCATCTAGGTATAAATCCCTGTCTGCCTCAGCCTTTGTTTGGAGCCATTTCTTATAAGCCTTCTTTTTATGTTCACAGGTTGCTCTTACTTCGTCATTCCACCAAGATGTTTTCCTTTTCCCAGCTTTATACACAGTTGTTTCTAGGCATTCCCTTGCTGTTTCTACTACAGCATCCCTGTATGCTACCCATTCTCTTTCTATATCCTGAACTTGCTCACTGTCTACTGTTCGAAAAGAAAAAGAAAACCTGAAGCAACCTTTGCCAGTGAAACACTATTCAATTTGAACACCAAATCAACAACAGAAAAATTACAGAAGGCAGAAAGAAGAATCCTTAGAAAAATCATAAACAAAAAACACCAAGTATATGGGCAATGGCGATTATTACCTAATGAAGTTATATCCCAGGAAACTGAGTCAATAATAGACACAATGCCAAAAAGGAGGGTTCCATTTTTCTGCCACATATCAAGACTACAAAAAACCAGGGTACCGAAACATCTTTTCAACTACTTTTGGAAATATAAAACCAAGAATATTACCAGGCGAGTTGGCCGTGCGGTTATAGGTGCGCGGCTGTGAGCTTGCATCCGGGAGATAGTGGGTTCGAATCCCACTGTCGGCAGCCCTGAAGATGGTTTTCCGTGGTTTCCCATTTTCACACCAGGAAAATGCTGGGGCTGTACCTTAATTAAGGCCACGGCTGCTTCCTTCCAACTCCTTGGCCTTTCCTATTCCATCGTCGCCATAAGACCTGTCTGTGTCGGTGCGACGTAAAAAAAAAAAAAAAAAAAGAATAATTGGTTCAAAGAATTCCAAGATGATTTAGATGAGTTATGCTTGACAATGCGGCAAATTGAAGACCGAGAAGAGAAGAGGATCCTGAGAAACAAAGACTTGAGACTTAAACTAAAAACTTTTACATATAAATAGTACACCATAACTGACAAAGAAAGGGCAGGCAGGTCAGAAATAATGGAGAAGTTCTGAGAGCAGAAGAAGAAACCTTAGCCTAATTTGTAGCTAATACTCTTGAGACTTAAATGTATATTGATTGATTAAAGTGCTCCAATGTGGGTGTAAATTTTTTTTTTTTTTAAGAGCTAGAGATGAAATGAAATAAAACAATTTAAATTTGTAGAAGCACATGAATTGTCAAAAATGTCAGGAAATTCAGCACCAAGGGAAATGAAAAGACAAACTCTTTTATGAAAATTAATAAGAACAATAAATGGGACAGTTGATAAAATAAATTAATAATCAAAACATGAAAATTTGCACAATAGGTTACTTGAATTATAATTAAATCCTTAGAAAAATATGTTTTACACATGAGGGGAATGGTATACAATTTCATTGCATTGCAAATAAATACATAAGTATAATCCAAGACACTTTCCAACTTTTAAGCAAAATGAATAAGGAGAGAGAAGAGAACATCAATATTCTAAGGGTGGGCAATTGAAATACAAAACCCCCAAAAAATCTTAAATGAAGATATTCACACAGATCTCATCAAATCCAGTTAAGAACAAAATGCATATAAACAATCCCACAAATAATGGTTACACCCATAAGTTATCATGGCAACATCAATAAAACAAGCAAAACAAGTAAAGACAAAAAAAATTAAATCTCACAAAGAATGGGCTAAATGTAATAAGGAAAGCTAGATATAGTTTCCTCTCAATATTATTCAAATGTATAGGTTTCACATATTCAGTCATCTGAAACATTAAGCAGCCACATACTAGAACCGAAGAGGGAAAATAAAATACGTTTCACAAGGATATCATTTAACAGAATAAACTACACCAATTTAAACTTTGAAACAGTTAAAGTGTAAGAGAAATTATCCTAGAAAGTGATACGATATGTAATTGGCAAAGGTTAGCCATGTATGTTGTATGTTCAGTCCTAAGCCCGAAGGCTGGTTGGATCCTCAACAGCTCTGCCATCAGCTGTCATAAATGGCCTAGGCATCACTGAAGGGGTGTACTAGGGAAATGAGGAGTGAGGTAGTTCCTGTTGCTTTCCTCATCGAGCCAGAAGTTGCTATTGCATATCAGTCTGCCAAGCCCACTGAAATGCATGCAACAACCGATCCTATGAGCAACATTTTCACACCATTCATAAGAGGGACTGGCTGCAAAAGGAATGGCATTACTAGCATCGCTCATATCTCAGTCACTTGCATGTTGTCAGAGGCAAGATTAAGACAGAAACAGATCAATGAAAGTAACAAAATTGCTCTAGCCTATACCAGAAGACTTAGTGCACTGTAAACACTAGGTCCCACCAGCAAAGTCTACAGATTATTTCTACACTTTTCCCGTTACAAGATAAAACCACATGAATTAAAAAATATATATAATGGGAGACTGAATCCTGATGTAGCTACTAAATGGATAGACAACAATGAAAGTCTGACTAACAAAATCGAGCCGGAACGAAATGGTAAAGATGTAATCATTGGGCAGCAACAGTTACATGTAAGGCAAGCCAGGAGAAAATCTGTCTGTATTGACGAACTTCACTATTCAGCAAAGTAGCACTACCCCATCTCATACCACAAAGCGGACCAGAGTGCTGGATATACGAATGATTGAGGAGGCCTGCAGATCACAAAAGCAGTACAGCACATACATGATGGATACATCGACAACCCTTTACATGAACTAGAAGACATTATAATCACTGCTACAACAGTAACACTGACATTCAACAGAAAAGCCACGCCCTGGTTTAACGCAGCTTGCTACCAGTCCAGGAAAATAACGATTCAATCACTGCACATAGTTTATTGTCACCCTGTGAGGCCACCCTGTACAAATATTCCAGCAAAAGACAAAGTTACAAAATGCTGATCAGAGAAACAAAAAATAAGTATTTTGAGAAAATGGAAGCCAAACTCCAGAAGAGATACTGGAAGTAGTAACCTTCCTGAGAGACATTCCTATGGAAATCTGGCATGACCGCTTCGGTTAAGTGTTACAGTCTTAATCAATCAGTCAATGAATCAATACTGATCTGCACGTAGGGCAGTCGCCCAGGTGGCAGACTCCCCATCTGTTGTTTTCCCAGCCTTTTCTTAAATGATTTCAAAGAAATTGGAAATTTATTGAACATCTCCCTTGGTAAGTTATTCCAGTCCCTAACTCCCCTTCCTCTAAATGAATATTTGCCCCAGTTTGTCCTCTTGAATTCCAACTTTATCTTCATATTGTGATCTTTCCTACTTTTAAAGACGCCACTCAAACTTATTCGTCTACTAATGTCATTCCACGCCATCTCTCCGCTGACAGCTCGGAACATACCACTAGACACTAGACCCTGCAAAAATACTGTCAGCCAAGAAAATGTGAGAATCACTGAATTATTTACTCAAGAAGAGATACTGGAAGTAGTAATTGCAACACTGAAACCTGATAAAACCTGCGGACGTGATTTGATTTTCAATGAATATGTAACAGAGTTCAGCCTAAAAATTAGCAAAGGCATGGACTGAACTTCTTAATTAATGTCTCCAGCACAGGAAAATTCCAGACCTGTGGACAATTTTGAGAGTTAATACACTGTATATGGGAAGAGGGTCTCAAGTAACCCTGACTCCTACAAAGGTATGGCATTGGAATGTATGTTGCTTAAAACCCTGACAAAACTCCTGACTGAAACTTACAGCTATAATGGACATGTGTATCCCAGAAGAACAGTTCGGTTTTAGGAAATGTCGATTGACAATCCAATGTTTACAAAATGACATGCATGAAGCCCTTCAACATCCCAGAGGGAAGCTACGCGTTATATTCGTTGACTGTACCAAAGCATTGGACACAATCAACAGAACAAATCTAATGATGAAACTTGAACAACTCATAGAACAGAACTCCTTTAACTGGCTAATGAAAAATATACTATCGAGAAACTGTATTGAGGTTGGTGATGCACTCGCTGCCTCCGACGTGATCGACCAGACAACAGGTATCCTACAAGGGAACCCGCTAAGGCCCCGTCTATTGAATATTGCTACATACAACATGGTAAAGGCAACAAAGAGGACGTAAAGATATACCTGTATGGAGATGTTACAGCTTAGCTTCACTATCAATCATTTCTTTACAAAAAGCGTTCAATCACCTGGTAGACAGGGGCAATGGCAATGATCTCCAACTCAACAGGCTGAAAATGGCCTTTGAGAAAAGAGGGCAAGCAGCAGAGGACATTATATATAGTAATCGCCACGTAAGGCCACTAGGAAAGTAAACATCGCCACCCGATTCTTTTTTTTTTTTTTTGTAATGGGTGATCACTGCTGCCAACCTAACTAGTTACATATAAAAATCACCAGACATAATCATAACAAACTAACATCAATGTAAGCATCGATAATGAATAATAATAAATGTTCCCTTACCCTAGTAAATGATAAAAGTTAAGATGAAATAAATCAAGATATTCATAATTAAGTCGGTTTACACGCTCATTGAAGAATTAAGGAAATAAACACACTTTCTCACTCTTACTCAGATTAATGTTGCATATTTCTGTATTTTGATATACAAAGTACTATACCATATGCTTGAAAAGAGGGGCGTCTTAACGATGCAATTTATTTAATAAGCCTTTGCAGTGTGATTTTCGAAAGTTCCAGAAATGACTTAATGCCTTTCCTTTCCTTTGAGCGAACGTTTTCTTCTCTCTTCAATAACTAGTAAAGGAGAGAAATTATTGGGCATATTTTCAGTTTGCAGGCTGGTTATATCTTCAAGCTTATCCAGGCAACATATAGGAGCACTAATGTGCCAAGCTACATGAACAGAAATTAGGTCAGCTTTCAAACTCACTGCGGAATTGAGAATAATAATGTTATTAGTTCTAACTACTTCTATGGTTTTCATATATGCCGAGGTGCCAGAATTTTGTCCTGCAAGAGTTCTTTAAGGTACCAGTAAATCTAGACATGAGACTGGCATATTTATGCACCTTCAAATACCGCCTGCTCAAACCCACCAACCTGAGCTAGTCATACATTCTCTCCTTCACTCGCTTAAATTAACGTTAAAAATTTCCTGCCTTTATTCTGATGTACACGTTACTATAACTGTGTTCTTCAAGGGGGGAGGGGGAGAGAATTTAGATTTATAATTTATTGCATTTTCCATAAGTTCAAGGACTTACCATATAAGACATATCTGGCCAGTAAATCTATTGACACGAGGCTGATGTATTTGAGCACCTTCAAATACCACCGAACCGAGTCAGGATCGAATCTGCCAAGTTTGAGGTCAGAAGGCCAGCTCCTCAAGCGTCTGACCCACTCAGCCTCGGATCCTTCCTTTTGCTTGGATGTTTTCTTCTTCTTTTTTTGTTGCACAGTATCAGATGATATGTCACAGTAGGCTCCGCATAATTTACACTTGCAGTTATCGTCCGGGTCATCCGTGTACGACATATCTTGTCAGTACATGACGTAGGTCATATCTGGCTTGTGTCCATTCCCTATAGATCATTGCATCCATTGAATAAAAAGCTGGCCATATCTCTTGTCTCTTCTTATTGAGTTCCTGCAGTACATCTGAGTAGGTTTCGGTAGCTGGAAAAAGCAGGTCGAGGTGGAGGTCTTCGATGAAAATTGCTCTTTTGCCAGTACATATGTAAGTTGGGATAATGTGTACTTTGACAGATATAGTGCTCTTTTGAGGAAATTGGCTTTGACTTTTCCTACGTCTTCAAAATTTTTCTTCTTGGGGTGTGTCCAGATGGTTTCCAGTCCATATGTTATGATGACAGCAATTCTTAAGCGAAACAGTGTGGTAGCTGTGGGCAGGGATAGTTGTCTTTGGTTTTTTTGTGCTATTAATTGCCATCTTTGCTGCGATGGTTCGTTCTTTAATGTGAAGGTCATAGACATCACTCGTCTGAAGTGTGATTCCTAAGTATTTGAAATACGGTACGTTCTTCATCGGAATATTCATATACACGATGACGTCATTTGCTGATAGTCTGCCTCCTCTTCTGAATGTCATTTTCACTGTTTTACTAGTATTTATAGTAAGCTCATTCTTTTCTGCCCATGTTGTAAGTTTGCTGAAGGCTGTTTGAATGTTTTCCAAGTTTTGTGATACAATGACCATGTCGTCTGAGTAAGCATAGATTTTTTCTGCGGTGCCCATTACATACCTGTCAACTTTCTTGATTTAGGTGGGAAACTCCCGATTTTCGACAGTTCTTCCCGCCTCCCGATTATTCTATTGTATCTCCCGATTCTAGCTTATTTTTTGGTGAACTTCGAACATTTGTTTTCAATTCCCGCCATTTCAGCTTTTTTACGCCAGTGGCTGGAAGTCCTTTACTCATTGGCTGCTTTCAAATGAAATATCGATGTTTATTAATGCGGGAAATATGCGCGAATGTGCGATGTTTATTGAAAACTGTATATCGTGACACGTATATCAGTTGTCAATCTCTCGTTCTCGCGTGTTATGTTCGTGTTCATTCACATCAGTCTAGTCGATCCCATTCTCTTTGGTCGATTGTAGAGACTAGTCGCTAGATATGGAGTCTTTCTTAGTAATTTAGTGACAGAATTTCAGTGATATTGACTAGTGACTTTTCCAGAAATTTTAGGAGTCATTTGGAGACAATTCTGACTTAATTTTAATTTACGTCAATATAAATAAGAGTTTTGTCTGTACAATGCTCGGAATTTAAAAAAAATTATATTTCCGTACCGGTCGTAACCACAGTAAGTAGGGGAAATGCGCGGTTTAATTGTCTGTAATTTCTATCTGTATGTATGTATGTATGTACGTACGCACGCTCATCACAAGAAAACAGCGGAAGTGAATTTAATGAAAATCAGAATATAACGTCGCTACAATCTAGGCCATAAATAATTTTATTCACGCTGTGTGAAATGGTAGTTTAGGGGAAGGCCTAAAATTTAAGTTTCAAATATTTATGTTATTATTGGTCCTATCGATAAATACTACATAACTAAAGTTATATATTAATAAATTTTCTATCATTTATGTCTTATACATTTTTACCATACCAGCTATAACAGAGATATTCATGAATTTGGATTTTTGTTGCTAAGTCCATATCAGCGCCGAGGTATGAGAAAGTGGGTGAACAGAATTTTATATAAAGTTGGGGAAAAAGGAACTACAGTCTACGCTATAAATACTTTTATTCACCCTGTTCGAAATGGTAGTTTAGGGGAAGGTGCCAAAAATTTAATTTTTAATTACATATCTTACTGGTCATATCGAAAAGTACTACATAACAAATGTTATTGAGAATACAATTTCCGATTATTTATGTCTTATTCAGTTTTACTGTACCGACTATAATAATATTTGTGGTGATGGTGATTAAATTTTGAAGAAGATTATACGAACGAGAAAAAGCCATGAAGGAACGAAAAGACGACTCACTTTACATTAGATGCTCTAATATCACAGAGTCAGAAGAAAACTAAATGTGAAGGCCTCCAATATAGAAAGCTCATAAAATTGACCAACAATAACATTACATTGACCATTGTTTGTTGTTATGTGCTTTGTGTATTCTGCTGCCATTTATCTCCGATAGATGGGATTACTGCTGCGTAATATTGTCGGGAAGGAGCTGGGGAGTTAGATCTCTCTCTTCTTTAGCATTCCTCTGGTTCATAAATTTTCTGATACTACTGGTATGTAACACACTGGATCATCATAGTATTCTAGCTATTTGATCCCTACTCTGAGGCAGTGATTGGAATGAGCAGTGTGCACACTTACTGTAAATGGAATAATTACACAGGAGTGTTTGTAGCTGTCTGCAGCCTGGTCATTCTGGCTCTGAAACTTCGAACTGTTAGATCGACACTGTAGTACTTTTCGCTAAAAGTGAGAAAATGTGCTTTTTTCATTTTATCGAACATTTCATATGAAGCATTGCTTTTAATTGTGACATTCATACTGACGTCATTGTAATGACCTATGTTAACTTCAGTTGGGAAAACTATAAGGACATTCTTTCTGAGAATTCCGTAGTGAAGCACGGGTACATCAGCTAGTTATTTGATCCAAGTACCATTGAGCTTCACTTAATCGCGTGGGCGCTTGATGCAGTATATTAATCTATGCATTTGCTAAGTAATGGCATCTAAGTGCATGACTGATTCACACATGTGGAGCAGGAGTTCATACTGTTTTCGGTAGGCTTATCAGAGACTGATCATCTTACTAACATACTTCCTGTGAGGGAATAGAGATGTGTAATTTTTAGCCTTGTAGCCTCGAAAAGCAACAGTCGGGCTTTGAGACAATAAGTGTTATATCATAGTAGTGTATTGCACAAGACGTGTAGAATTTTTCCTGATTTTCATATCAAAATCTCCCGGTTTTTTTTTTCTTTTTTTTTTTTTCTTTTTGTAAAGTTGGCAGGTATGCTATTATGAAAAGTAGAGGACACAAGGGATCGCCTTTTAGCACTCCACTTGTTTGGTTCATAGGGTCTGTTGTGGATACTCTATTGTCTATTACTATTTGATTGATTGACAGGATATTTGGTATCAATCTTGTTACTTGGTTCTTTCCAATGATTCTCCATTATAAGTTATCTATTTAACAAGTCAAAGGCTTTTGTGAAATCTATAAATATTGCATTAAGTTTCCCTCTTGAAAGTTCCAACGCTGTTTCTATTTCTTTCTGCAAGCAACTTACTGCTTGGATTGTGGATTTCTGTTTGGTGAAACCAAATTGTTGTTCAGGGATTGCGTGAGATGTCATTTTGCTAACTCTTTTGGCCAGGAGGCCTGTCAGAATTTTCAGTGGAGAACATTCCAGAGCTATCTCTCTGTATGAGTTCGGGTCCCTGGAATCCCCTTTTCCTTTGTATAATACCTTCAATGTAGATATTCTCCATTTATTCAGGATTTTTCCTTGTCGCAGACATTTATTGAAGAGCTCTGGCCATGTTTTCAGACGTTCAGGTGCTCTTTCTTTTAGATGTTCATAAAAAATATCGTCTGCTCCGCATGCTTTACCATTCTTTGAGTCGATGATTTGTTTCCGTACTTCGTCTATTGAAAAAGGAAACACTGACTCTACTTCTTCTTCCTGGTTTTCATTTGCTGGACATGTTTCTCTGTCCTGAAGGACTTTCCTGAAGTGTTCTTTCCAAGTTTCGAGTGGGAGGTCCCTAGGGAAATAGGGTTGCTTCGGCATTGAGGCCTTGTATCATTTTTGTTCGGCTTGTTGGATGAGTTTCTTTTCTTCTTCTGCCTGGTAGTTGTTTTTATGCTTGTTTAGTGTTTGTTTGTAGCATCTTCTGGCCTTATTATATTCCTCTAAGTCCTCTTGTGTTTGTGAGGTTCTTGCTTTATGAAGTGCTTTTAACGTGTCTTTTCTTGCCTTGTAGCACTCTTGGTTGAACCAAGGTTTTTGCCCTCCTCCTTTGTTTCCTATCTTTTTTTTTTTTTTACTACTGCATGCATAAACTGTTCTTTGATTATGATTAATGCTTTGTTTTATTTTCCTTCCTTGATTTCTCTCGATGCCAGGTTATCGATTTCTCGTGAAAGAATGTTTGTTTTCTTGCACGTTTTCCCTTGGAGCATATTTCCCACATTTATGATGGTATGTACCGGTAGATGTTTTCTTGCAGGGATGTCTCTTCGGATCTCCTGACAGGTCTTGTCTCTATTTGTGAATACTAAGTCAATAGTGCTGGTTCCATATGGACTGAGGTAAGTTTTTCTTTTCTGTTGGTCAGCAGCGTTAGGCTTTCCTTTTCTAGGTGGCTGATCACGATCTTCATCTTTTGTGTTGGTGTATCTATCCTGCAGTTTAAGTTTCTCATTATAATCATGTTGTCTGTTTCGTTTGTCAAGCTAAGGGCGTAAGTGATTTCTTCTAGTATTTCATCTGTTTTGTATTCTGGTTGGAAATATACATTCATAGCTGTACCTAATTTGTTTTTTTCTAACAGAATATTTTATGAGTTGAGCAATATCTGAAAAGGGGACAGTTTTGGTTTTATCAACATAGTTATGTCTGCTGTACGTCTTCCTCTTTCTCCTTGACTGGCATATGAGTGAATGGAGTAGAAATTTTCTATACTTCATTGAGTTATCAGGAACGTTTCTGTGAGTGATATTAAGTAGTATGCTTCAAATGTGTTTTCTGGTATCATGTTTACTGTGTTCTTCAAACCTTCTAATTCCACAATAGTGTCTTTATTGTGCCTCTTCTTCCTATAAGTTTATAATTGAATGCCTGTTCTTTGTCTTGGGAAACGAAAAGGCCTAACGACGACTGCTGTTGGCAAGAATGTTGGGTCTTCTGTTATTTTGTGATGTTTAAAGTCTTTTCCAAATTTGAAGGCTTTATTTCTTCCCATGATGCTCAGTTCTTTGGCTTCTATTTCACCATCTATTCCATTTTTTTCAAGAACTCTTTCACTTTTACTAGAGTTGTAGAATTGTCTAACCTTCCTATGTATAGCCATGCTCGTTTCATGGCATCCTGCAGCTCGGCTCCTTCGTCTGGTGTTTCTTTCGACTCAGGGCCGGTTCTACCATCTGCTGGTAAAGTGGCTGGCAGCTGCCCAGGAGATAAACTGCCTGGAGGTGTAAATCGGCTGGTACTTTGGCTTGCGTCCAACCACCTCCGCGTAAGCGCTAGGTAGCCACCCGGAGCTATACACCGATATTCGAAGTTGGCTAGACTGATTTTCAGCAACTTCTCGCTTTCAAGTGTGGTGCTATATATCGTCAGATGCATGAAATTCATTTCGATTGTCTTATTTTCCTGTGCTTGCATCTGCTGATTATCACCAAAAAGCCTAATAAGGGGAGTCTTAAGAGTTATGGACAATGGTTTATGTCAAGCTTTTGTGATTTTAATCTATGATCTTCAATATCAATACCTAATTGGGATTAAAATCTCGAGATTACATTTTCTTACGCCAGTCATGTCATGTAAGGCAGCGTTTTTGAAAAGTATTCTCGTAGTAAATTGGTCAAGGTGCTTGCTCCGTAATAGAAGGTACGCAGGTTTTCGTCATATTTCTAATTTATATTTTAAAATGTATTTTCGTTCCCTGCCGTTGTTCTTAACTCTCTTTTAAGCGCTTCCATATACATACGTACACACACACCTTTTTTACGATCTTATTGTCTTTGAGCATTCTATCTGCAGGCTTCTGTGAATTGATTATCTCCACGATGCTCTATTTGCAACTAGTTCTGTGACCTTGTTTAGTTCCACATGCTTACATTTATTGATAAAGCATTTCATTCTAATGTTTAACTTAATGAAGATAAAGTTGGAAGGTACTGTAAATGTAAAGAACTAATCGGGATATATATCCATTCATAGTGCACCATCCTGAGGGGGGGGGTTTCTGTCATGCACCATATTGGGCAACCATTTCTAATATGTGCGTCCCATTGGGTGACCTAACAATTGCTCCGGCTATTTTCCCCTCAATCACCCATCACTCTTACAGACCATTAAACGGATGAATGCATAATAAAATTGATGCTAAGTGTCGTTGGCTAAGTTCGGTTTAAATCCTCATCGTATAAACAGTTATCGCATCATAGAATTTTAGCGATGTCGTAACCTTCAATTTTCCTATCAGAATATTTGATATGGTAATCCTTACATTGCCACGCGACACCTCTCAGGGATAATTAAATTGCATCTACGAACCATAATATTTTACGTGAGATCAACTGAGACACCTCATTTCCTCTTCAATAAATTATTATCGATACCATTCATCATCCTGAATCAATATTAGGTTTTTCAAGTCCAATCATCCGAATATAAGTGAAGAAAATAAATAAACTATTTTTTTTATGGATTAATTCAAAATTACTTAAATCCTAATAATATTAGCCTATCTCCTAAAATAATAACATCTAAATTGGGTAATCTATAATTTATTTCTTGATTCCGGAATCATAAAAGAAAATCTACTAATAATTATCATCATCAATTATCTTCTTCTTCTCTAACAAAGAAAATAAAATTTAAGTTAACTTCAATCTGATTCAACTATTCTTCTCCATTAGTTAAGCGCATCACAAAAATAAGGATTTCTTGATTATAAAGTTGAAAGTACATTTTCTTTCTATTGAAAAAAAAATGTAGTATCATATTTTTAGGTTGAAAATAAATCTAAGTCCCTAATCCTAATTAAACTTCATAATAAAATTGTATAGTTTGAGTCCATCAGTTCTTGTTTCTTTCTTTGATATAAAAAAAATGCTTATTTTCATCATTATCACATCAACATTCTGTCACTATCATTCACTTATTTTGATGTTATAACGTTAGCAATCACAAGTAAGTTCCAAATATATCAGCCCAAAAATGGCTATTTCAAGTATATATTGTTCTTTAAATGAGAAATATTGGTCACCTCGACCATGTCATTTGGCTAAAATATTCAAATAACACCTTAAAACTAAATGTAGGTATCGTACAAAGACTAATTATAATCGTAGTTCAAATAGAAATTGTACCTAACATGTTTTATGGTTTAGCAATATTTAATCAGGTATCTATAATTCCGTAGGAATGCATTTGGTAACCTATTTTATTTAATTGTGGTAGAGATTTTAAATTATGGGATTGTTCTATGAATTAAATTCATTCTTGACAACATGCTTGCAATAATATTCAGTACAACGTTGATATATATTATCTATGAAGACAACAAGTTTCCCTTCTTTTATTTATTCCCTACTTGGATATTTCCTTTGAAGACAGTTTATGGTAACCCATGTATGAAATCCGCGATGTATTTCATTGTACTCGTGTACCACTAACCCAATATATCTCGCATACCATATTTATATTTTGCCGCGTATGGCAAACATCATCATCGGCCCATAATACGCCGTATTTACCGCCACAATTATCCATAAACATATCTATCTCTCCATTTACCAATATTAATTACCATAATATGTCATTATTCATTCTCATAAACATATCACAGCGAATAATTATTCATAATTCCACATTAACATGCCACTCAAATCATAACTTCTCTACGTAAACATTTATCATCATCAACATGACGGCAAATCAACTTAACACCACATTACTGTACTATAACGGTACTCTTTTGGGTTAGAATTCATATATTATACGCATAAACACATTAGCCTAAAAATGAAATGCATGTATGTATGTATGTTTAGTCCTCAGTCCGAAGGCTGGTTGGATCCTCAACAGCTCCGCCATCAGCTGTCATAAATGGCCTAGGCATCACTGAAGAGGCGTACTAGGGAAATGAGGAGTGAGGTAGTTTCCCGTTGCTTTCCTCACCAAGCCAGAAGTTGCTATTACATATCAGTCTGCCAAGCCCACTGAAATGCATGCACCAACTGACCCTATGAGCAACATTTTCACACCATTCATAGCAGGGACTGGCTGCATAAAGAATGGCATTACTAGCATCACTCATACCTCAGTCACTTTCATCTTGTCAAAGCCAAGGATAAAGCTGAGACAGATCAATGAAAGTAACAATATTGCTCTAGCCCATACCAGAAGACATAGGGCACTGTAAACACTACGTCCTGCCAGCAAAGGCATATGAAATGCATATATTAAAAAAATAAGTTAATATGTAACTTACTCACATTTCATTGCGTCGTATCAGCAAACACATATAGGTTATTCAGAAATCAACTATCTTCTTCAAGAATATAAAATTAGGGTTACATCACTTTAAATACGATGTTTTTGTCCCATAATGGTTAAAAATTACATTCTGAATCTCTCCTTGCTCAGTTATAAGCATTCCTATCTTGTGGCATTGATTGTAAACTCCTGAAGAAATACCTATTCCCATATTAATAATAATAAGTCAACAAGGACAATCTCATTGCGAAGATGGTAACGACTGTGATTTTATCACGAAGAACTACGTAAAAACAACATACCAATGTTCACTATAATTACAACTACTATATTTACTGCATATTAATTTCAAGAAAATAAAGTAACTCTTTGGAACTTATCTTGCGATTGCTGACGTTAGATGATTGGCTCTGGTTTCGATGTTGTCATCTTAGGATTGCGTAGAACGACTCCATCCTTCGTTATGTCACCATCAGGTTGTAGTTTTGGGACTCGGGATAGTAGAAACAGCTGGGCGGTTTCCGGCAGACAGCCGGCTCCATCTCCGATTTAGCCTCTCATCATGTTGTTGCAGTCAGTCATAAAAGAAAGAAACATTTCCAAATCGGGAGTTAATTTCACATCCATACTCTCAGGAATGTATATCAAGTTTGTATCTAAGATCAGATTTTTAGGACAGTAATTCAAGGTTAATTCTTTGTAGCAATTTAACAGTTAGAATATATCAAGTTAGCTCTCTAAAAATTTCTTTTGTTCGGCTAATCAACCTATACTGCGTTATATTCAACTTGATTCCTCGTACGGTCTTGAGCCTACACTCCGACTACTGTTCGGGTATTTTCTAACTCGCTCTTCACGATATTCCTTCATATATATTTGATTTCCAAATATTCTTTCGCTTCGAAGGTTCTCCAGCCGGAAATTACTGCAATATCTCCCTTCTTATTTACTCAAAGATTGGCTTTACTTCTCGAGGATAAATTTACGTCGTTTTTTGTAACGGATTTTTTGTTTTTATTGTTCAGCTACTTCTTGTTTTAACAATTTTGAACACCTTCTATTATTTTATCACGGCCGCATGGATCCTTTATAACTTTCCGTCTCAGTCCGTGATCTAGGCATCTTTAATTCATCAAATAAATATCCTTGCCGTCACGTGCATGGCCTTCTTGAATATATATGTTCGTAAAATGTATACACTTCGAAATCACGGCCTATTTTACTTAATATATGCATTCTTTTCTGACGTATGGCCCAATTACGTAATCTTCGCGATCATTACCGTGCATGGCAAACTTATAATTTCGTACGACGACCTTTATTCCGATATCAGGACGATGAAAACGGTACAATAGGAAGAGGAATTCAGGAATGGAATAGTTTCCAATTTCTTTGAAATAATTTACAAGAAGACTATGTAAACAACTAATAGGGAATCTGCTACCTGGGTGACAGTCGTATGTGCTATTAATCATAACATCACTTTCTATAAGTTGCATACATATAAAGCAATTTCGTAGTAGACATAATATTGTGATTAAATATTTCAATGAAATATATTATTAACAAAAGAATGTATGAAAATAGGCATACAGATTAACACAACAATAATAACGGGAATAAAAGCAATTCGTCATAATAAAGAATTGAACCTGCATACCTCGTATTACGAAGTGAGCGTGTTAGCCATTACGCTACGAGAACACTTGAAGTAGTTAGGATACATACATGGACTTATACCTCGTGTGTGAAAACTGAAAAAGTAGAAAATTAAAGCCCATTTGAAATGATTTCCAAATATATTTTGATTTTATATCCTTTTAAATCTACTGATGCGAGAGGCTGGTGTGACCGTTGCAACTCAAGGGAAGCATTAATGTTCTAGATCCTGCAATACAATATCAGCCACTGTTACAGTATCATGCTTTTTTCAGTATACTAAGCTAATTTAAGTTGTATATCACCAGAAATACAGCTAATAATGTTCAACTCTCAAAACTTGCCCGGCAGGTAAAGTCTTATCGGGCCCTCGAAGTGGCTGACAAATTACGCGCCGGATAACTATGATTTATGCTGCCGATAGCGCTACCTGGGGGTGATCGAACGGAAAGATCCTTTTACGCGGAGGGCAAGTTACGCGCTACTTTACCAGTAGGTGGTAGAACCGGCCCTCAGTTCTAACCTTTTTCTTTGCTGATGATTTTTTCTTACTGCCTGAACATATGATATTTTGTTTTTTCTTCTTCTTCTCCTTCTTCAAGCTGTTTCACCAAGTCATTCCGTACTTTCCCTACTTCTCCCAATCTTATTACATTGAGTTTATCCTCTTTAGATTCTTCATTTTTATTTTGTCCCTTTCTATTTTTGTGCATGCTTTTGTTGCTGCCAGTTGAAGTTGTGTCTCCAAGAGTAGTTGCATATTCTGCAACATATTTTCGTCAATCATGTTTATTTTTTCATTTCATACTTCACACATTTTAGTATTTGCATTTGTAGCGTCTCTCGTTTCCTTGATGAAGTCCTCGAATTCTGATAATGCTGAGTTGATTCCGTATGTTTCTAGCATATGGAAAATTCTAAGTTCGCATAGAGGGAATTAGATATTTTTCACCAGTAGAGCATGTCAAAAACAGAACAGATGTAAGGCTTTTCAGGCGTTTGCTCTATTAACCAGCGTTTCATCTTAGGTCTGACACGTGCCACTCTGATGAGTCTAGTGTCAGACCTAAGACGAAACGCTGGTTAACAGAGCAAACGCCTGAAAAGCCAACATCTAATTTTTGATCTGATTTTTTATATGCTCTGTTGGTGGAAAAATATCTAATTCCACCCATGGGAACTTAGAATTTCCATTCGGAATTGCTAGGCAGGCATTAATTCCATTGTGGAGTTTTATCTCCTGTATGCAGTTATCAGACTGTGCCTCTTATAATGGGCTTCTGATAAGTTCACCTGCATACACCCCAGCGTCAGTGGGTAGGGTTTGACACATCCCACTCTGATGAGTCTAGTGTCAGACCTAAGATGAAACGCTGGTTAATAGAGCAAACGCCGGAAAAGCCTTACATCTGTTCTGTTTCTAGCGTATGACGGCAGTTACTACACATCCATAACAGGGAGCCTTTTTTTCCCTTGTAGTGCATTAAATTCAGTGGTTGTTATATTTGTGCAATCTCTATGGTACCATTGATTGCATCCTCCATCGCATTAGACTGTATTGTCTGTGCTATTGAAAACTTTGCCACATTACCTACACGACGATCCATCTTCTTTTGTTTTGTTGTTCATGTTTGCAGATTTATTTCACATTTACTCCTTGATGAGATGCGTATATCACAAACCCCCGGGATTCACGCGTATTTACTTACTAACGTCGTTCTCGAATATTGTATTTCTTTGACAAGATGGCGTCTACAAAATATACCTGGCGAATAATATAAAATTCACTCATAAATTCTATATCCCGACTATTTCTTAGCTGGATTTCACACACTCATTATCTATAGTGATTAATGAACCATTTAAACTTGTATTTGTTTACACTGTAATGTATTTTGACACCAAAACACCTTATTTCTATACTCCGCGTAGTTTCATTGGCTTAAATTACATGAAGACAGGTTGTTTGGCAAGAATGGGATAGGAAAGAGGGCTAGGACTTAAATGAAAATAAGCAGCCATTGCCTTAATAAAGATACAGCCACAGCATTAGCTTGAAGTGAAAATGAGGGAACCACAAAAAAAAACTTCAGATCTATCGACTGTGGGGTTGGAATCAACCATCTCCTGAAAGCAAGCTCACAGCAATGTAATCAAACTGCACAGCCAGTTCACTCAGTTTCTTATGACGTATAATAGGCCTACAACATGAGCTTGCTCTCTCCCAAATTACACAGTTTGGACTTCTACCATGGGGTGACCCACTTACCTGTATATGGATCTTCAGTTCTTCAATTATACATATACATAAGAACATTATGTACCTTAATAAAAGATACTTCCCTAGTCGGTTGTCTGATTGGTGCAGGTATAAGGTATAACAAATATGTTTGGGAAGAAATACTTTTATTTTATTTTTACATCATAAAGAAGTCATGTTGTCATAGCAATAACAATATGCAATGAAATAAATGAATCCAAGGAGATAAGCATAATTTACTATATTAAATATTAGTTTATTTATATTTTAAGGGATATCTAAAATAATAATAATAATAATAATAATAATAATAATAATAATAATAATAATAATAACAACAACAACAACAAAAGTATGCATTAAAGAAATAAATGTAATTTACAACATCAAGAGCCATTCCATGGTCACTGAATTACAAAGCAGCGGTATGAATTAACAAACATAATAAACATGAGTACTAGTATTGTCGTTGTCTTTTAAGGAATTTGGACTTAGAATCAGCCTTAAAAAAACAGTTATGACAGTCAACAGACAAAAGTCAGGAGCAAATATCACAGTAGATGGACAGAAATAGAAAGAAGTTAACCACTTCCAATACCTCAGTAGTGTCCTGACTGAAGACAACCGATCAAACGCTGAAATCACAAACAGAGTTCAAAGAGGAGCTGTCCTTTACCATCAGGTTAGAAGTATTCTCTGGGACAGCCAGATTCCAATACTAGCCAAACGAACACTTTATCAAGCCTACTTCTTGCCCATAATAACCTATGGCCTTGAAACTTGTATCATCACAGGTAAAGATAAAAGACTCCCAGCTGCAGAAAGGAAATTCCTTCGGACAATGTTACAAAAAGCCAGGAGAGATAAGGTCTGCAACGAGAGGATTCACCAAGAGATTCAAATAAGAGAATCGTTATGTTATACCATAATCAGATTAAGATTGAAGTGGTATGACCATGTAATGAGAATAGATTCTTGCTCAGTAGTTAAGGAATGGTTGGAGCAAATCTTAGACAGCAAAAGACCTAGAGTCAGACCTCGAAGGAGATGGATCAAACAAGTCAAACAAGATCTAGAATACAGAGGAGTGGATTGGAACCAAGTACAGGAAGAAGAATGGTACCTGAATCAATTGAATTGGCGAACACTCATACACCGCACCTGGGAAACTGGAGGCAATTAACTGCTGATGATGATGATGATGATGATGACTAATATTTAAAAAGCAAAAAGCAAAGTCATCTCCATACAAAACATGAAGGCCATTGGAAGGGTGGAAAGTAAAGGCTTCCACTATGGGGTAGAGTGGTTAGCTCTATGCACGACCGCCTTTGCCCCCAGGAGTTAAGCTGGTACTCATTTTTGGTGTAGGCTGAGTGAACCTCAGGGCCATGTGCACCTCCAGAAGTGGAAATCTCGTTTCTTAAATTTTTTGACTTTCTGATGGGGAATCAGACCCATGTCCTTCAGGGTGTACGGCCCAAGCACATCTTTACTGCCTCGGCCACGCAGCATCTAACATGAGTTTTTAGTATAATTAATTATACTAAATATTTTTTGAGTAAATACTCTGTATAAGAGTTATGTTCCTGAGATTGTACCGTTTAACTGAGCATGTACTGTATGTTATGGAGGTGGTGTAGCATGAACCAACATTTCGAACAGTCTCATAGCAGATTCTCAGTTGAGGTGGTATGACTAAAGGAGAGTATCTTCTCCAATTAATACTTATACTGATGAACAATTGAATCAGTAATACCTGGCTGGTAGCATGTAGACCAACTTTTGCTCTGATGATTGTGACGATACGGAGTGGCAAGGGTTCAGAAAGATGCTGGGAAGCCATCCTGATCCACAACCGCTGCACAGCCTCCCATAATGCACAGAGGTCTGGTGGAACAATAACCAAGGCGCGCACATCCCTCTCTAGACCATCCCAGATGTGCTCCATGGGTCTGAGGTCAGTTGTCCTTGGGTGGTAGGCCATGGGGGTGTTAACTCACTAATGCCCACCGAATGATATACGCAAAACATTCCTTCCAAATTACGTTAAAGCCCTGTCACTCATGTTAAGCCTATTAGGGTGTTGAATACATAAACAAGAATGTCAATGAAAGTATTTTCCTTCTAGACCTTCATGGTCACCTAGAATGCCGGACAGATGTTTTGTTTGAAAACAAATTTTTTCACTATAATATGATCTATAGAGCGAGACCGCTACGCAGTGTGCGTCTCATAGCTATTGAGATGGAAATGGGAGACAAGGGTTCCATCCCCAATGTCGGCATTCCTGAAGATGGTTTTCTGCACTTTCCCATTTTTGCACATTGATGCAAGACTTGTCTGTATCAGTGGGACAAAAAACAAATAGCAATATATATATAACTGATATCTTTCATTTCATTATCGATGGCTTGTAATTTGTTTAAACTGATGCCCAAGCCTCAGATTTTTTTCTCCTGAGACTTTTAAATAGGACAGTTCGCATATCATCATAATGAAGAAAGACTGTGAAAGTATTAGCATAAATGCTCTGTTATAGGAAAGTAAGGATCATGATGAATATGGAGCTGAGAAATTTTAAAGCTGTGAACACAGATCAAGCATAGCAAATCAAGGGGCGGTTAAATTGGGTGAAAAAGTCCACCTATTCAATACACTTCTGCTATTTATGAAATGGTCTGTTTAAAAATTTCATAGTTGTTTAAAATACCTTGGGCATGTTTCAACCTGGCTTAGAGGTTATCATCAGCTAAAATACAATGAAGAAATGAAATAAAATATGAAGAAACTTTAATAACTGGTTTGTGAAAGGGAGCATGACGTAAGAAGACCATAACCATTGCTAGTGACAAGAACATGACAGAATATGAAATACGTCCAACTATTGATCAAACCATTGGTCTGGATTGGCTAGGTCCGCCTAGTAACAAGACCAATGGGTTTCGTTACATCTGGCTAGTCACAAGGCAGTTGGGCTGGTTTGGGTAAGTCCGGCGAGTGACAGGACCATGGGGATAGAGGCAAGCAAAGGGGGTCTGGGGACGTAAGTCCCCCAGGTTAGGGCCACGAAGCAGCCAGCAGGCGTGTAGCATCCCCTAGACAGTATTGGCTTGTGACAAGACCATTGTATTATACCAAAAACTACTGATAGTGACAAGTTAGGTTGTGATCCACCAAAAACAAATTATAATGACTGGTTAGGTTTTGTTCCACCGAAAACCACTGATTGTCATAGGGTTAGGTTAGGTTCGATAGGATTTGTAATTGACCGACTGTTGTCATTGAAACCACTGTCGTGACGACTGAATGCAATAAACATAAAACTGAATCAATTAGTCAAAAAGTTTTCATCCAGTAGATACGCCAGGAACTGACGAACCAACACCATACATACAAAGTTCACAGGAATCAACAAAACAGGATATTAATTCATGGTACTCACTGTTCTTTAAAGAGAAGAAATATCCAGTTAACAATAGCTGCAGTGAACTTGGTTTTTCACTATTATTGTCCGGCTCCATGGCTAAGTGGTTAGCGTGCTGACCTTTGCTCACAGGGTCCCAGGTTCGATTCCCGGCAGGGTCGGGAATTTTTGACCATCCTTGGTTAATTTCTCTGGCACGGGGGCTGGGTGTATGTGTCATCTTCATCATCATTTCACTATTATTGTGTAAAATAGCAACTTACTAGCTTTGACAAGCGCAGTATCCCATTATTCACATACACACAGACAGCATGTTCAACAGTGACTCGTGAACGATGACGGGCATGATGTCCAACTTCACTAATCTATGTTCCGGACTGTTTCTACTTAAAAATTGTATTTGTCCTCTACTTTGATTTTACAATTTTTGCTGAATATTTATGTGGCTGAAATGAAGGTGGATAAGCTACATGGTTTCCTTTTTACAGGCGGAATGTGTCGCAAAAATGAAACTCATAATTTGAGTTTCATGTACTTTATAGTTTCTCTAAGATATGTTGATAGTAATTCAGTCATGCACGACGACGATGTCTTTCATGGTAAAGACAAATTTCTTCGCAATGCTATCTGTCTTGATGGTAATGTACTATGTTGTACAGCCTGCATATAAGACTTTTTACAATTACCTCTCAAGTGACATTTGAGCTTAGTGATAACGCTAAAAGACTATGGACTTTGAGATTGGTGGTTCAAGATGACCCATCGCCAGGAATTTATAACTGGTAAGTTAAATTCATGTAAGTTGCAAATATGTACGGTGTAAATAAATGTAAGACAAAATAAGAGAAGATAGGTGAATTGAAGGCTACACATGAGAATGAGAGAGAAGAGATAAAAGAAAAATAAATCGGTTATTCACTAATTTTAGTTTCTCCCCATCTAAAACCCCTACTACCCAGGCAGGTCCTGCAAGTATGACATCATTAACGTGCCGGCACAATCTCGCTTCTTCCCTCATTGCTCCTCTATTGTTCTCACGAAGGCTCTGTCCAGAAATCCAGGTTAAAATTGCCAGCCTGCATGGGAATTGAACCCTGATCCTCCTGGTAAGAGTGAGAGACTTTACAAGAAATTAAATTCTTTTTTAGCCCATATTGCTGACCTTAACAAGTGTTATGGTACTTTTAAGAGAATTCCAGTTTTACAATACAAATTAAATTTATTCCTTTCAGAATAACATTGATGTGAGACCAGCGAGGATACTTCTTCATTTTTAACGTCTTTATGACCCGGGGGGGTTTTCTTTACCTGTTCTCCTATCGGGCACATCACAGGTTGCAGATAGAGAGGCTTTCCGGACTTATCTGGAGGGTCTGAGGGAAATAAAAAGCCTCTCGTGGACCAAAAACAGGTATTGCCAGAAACGTCTTGAGGTATTATGATTATTACTAGCTCAAGCCAAGGCGTGGAAGTGGAAGTCTTGCCGACACATACTAGAGAGGCATCCATGGTTCTTCCACATGGGTGATACGGTGGTTCAGGTGAAGTTGTGCTGGTGAATGAGGTGAATGCTCACTGCGGGATGCTGGAACCAATACATCACTTTGCTCTACTTGGCCTGGACGAGCCACGGGTTGGGTAAAGGGGCGAACCCAACCTAGGTGGAAACTCTTGGCTGTAAATTCGGTCATGGGAATGCCAAGTGGAAACCATGTAAGTAGGCCTACTAAAGAGGGAACAAACCTGGCTAGGTTTGGGCCAGGGGCGGACTGCTGGATGGACGACTGAGGGCCATGGTTTCTGCTATGGAGAGTCTGAGTTGCAGAAGGACAATGTCTGGCCTATGCCTCATCACGGATGGTGAGAATGACGCTCAGGACCCTGGAAGGAGCAAAAACCCTGTGGTGATTGAAACATGGAAGCTCAAGAAGAACCATTTTCAAAAACTCTGACATCAAGGGAAGAAATGGTAAGGAAAGGAAGAGAGCGAGGAAGGAAGCCAAAATAGCGGCTGGAACTTGGACGGAGAAGGAGCCAAGGAACAGGGGTTGGCGAGAGGCTATCCCTCCGACAACGCCCATAAGGCTAAGGTCGGAGGATAGTACTCCATCAAGTTCGGCTACAAAACCACCTGCCAAGAAACAGAAAGAAGAAACGGTCATGTGCTTTTCGGAAAGACTCACTTCAGTCAAGGTAGCCATAATACCTAAAACCTTTCCAGATACAGGAAGGACAATTGTTTTGGCCCTTAATGAATGAGATTTTAAAGAGCTCAAGAAGAAAGGCCTTAAGGCCAAGCTTGGACTTGGGCAGATTAAATTTCAAGTAATTAAGGGAAAAACAAAACCTAGCGTTGACAAGGAGAGTGCTGAAAGTTCTTCAGGCTGACCTTCAACATAAAAAAGCAGCTGCGGCCAATTTCGTTAGGTAGTTCAAGTCCGAGGCTACTGACGTGGCTCTTATACAAGAGCCATGGGTAGTTAACCCATACCTGCCCAAATTATTTTTCTGTGGAATATTGCAACATAATTTGTAAGTACAGTTGTCTGTAATCTAAATGAAATGGTTATGATGATTTCAGGTTTCATTAACATATTTTCGCAGAGATTTACCGTGTCGACATATGTCGACAGTGAGCCTGGATGGGTAGGGTAAAAGACATGCTCAATAAAGGAAATTTTCTTCACATTTTAAGCTCATATGAATGTGATAATTAATCACTTAGTAAATATTAGTCACATAAGTGTTGAATAAGCAAAATGTATTACAAAATATATGATTCAAAACATAAATGAGGAACAGTTTTGTCTCAGTTTAGAATGCTCACTGCTTCAAAACAAAAGGACAATATTTGTATGTTTGTAGTACTTGTTATACACACAGTATCAAATTTTGAGCAAGTATGTCCACTCTGAAAACAACAAAAAAGGAAAACAATGAGTAGAACTGCAAAACAGTTTAGTCTGTGTTTTGAAGTTAGGTTCTGCTTTTCGTCGTGCAGTCTGGTTTAGCATGAGTGAAATGCCTCGAAGCAAAGGACGTGGCAGCCAGTGTTACATTTTTCGCATTGTTTCCTGGGGCAGCTTTACCACATTGAGCGCACCGTACTTGCTTCTCTCTTGTTTCGAGATAGTGGGGTATCCCATCGAAACGCACTTCTGGCAACACGCGTGAAGATACTTTCATATTCGGTCTTTCTGCTTTAGGACGCGTAGCGGCACAAAATCGGTTATATGTCATAACAATGTACCGTGTGAAGCCAAGAGGGTATAAATTTTCCTCTTTGCCCTTTGGTGTCAAACGCTAAAGTTGCCATGCGTTGTTCATGGAGGCGTTCAGAAGGAACGCAATTAGAGGCCAGTACCATTCCTTGTTTTTAATACTGATGCGGTAACAAGATACATTACAAGTTGTCCATTTCATGACCGTATCGATGTTTAATCAAGAAGTAAGTATAAATAACCACCTAATCGATACTTTATTAATGCCTCAGGCAAAATTGAATAAAATTAAAACTTACAGGACATGTTTCGACCACTTAGTGGTCCTCTTCAGCTGTATAAATAAAGAACTGAAAAGAAAAACATTGACAATAAGCACAAATAAAAGTTCTTTGGAGACTCCTTTGATAAAAATGGAGGTCGTCAGAATAGGTCATCTTGCCTTTCGTTCTTGTTTGGAAAAGATGTTTATTCTGCACAGAATTTTTTATCAAAGGAGTCTCCAAAGAACTTTTATTTGTGCTTATTGTCAATGTTTTTATTTTCAGTTCTTTATTTATACAGCTGAAGAGGACCACTAAGTGGTCGAAACATGTCCTGTAAGTTTTAATTTTATTCAATTTTGCCTGAGGCATTAATAAAGTATCGATTAGGTGGTTATTTATACTTACTTCTTAACAAGATACATTTCGATCCAACCAATCGACGCCCCCTATGTGCATATTATACAAAATTATACATGGTGGCTGAATTACTGTTGTATTTCTTTTCAGAATTACCATTGTACCATTTTCACTTATTTTTGTACACATTAGTTCAGCACCAGTCCGGAGTTGATTACCAGTGAGTGAGTCTGTTTATATCTCCACATGACTCATCATCATCATTGCTATCCCTGTCACTATGGAAAGCATTTTCAGGTGGTTCTATGTATATATTAGCATCTAGGATGTTTTGTGATTCCTCCAGGATGCTTATGATCTGCTCGACGGTCAATCTGAGAAGAATAAATGAAAATTCTATATCAGTACTGAGGCACTCCCATTTGCAGAATTTTCATGTTCTGCTAGACAAAAACAACTATAAATCAGCCATAAATGAATTCAGAATCTGTTAAAGGCATGTTTCGTTATTATGTTAAACACAACAGTCCGATCTTACTTTCAACTGTAACAATATTACAAGTATGAAGGATGAGTTCTCCACCTAATCAATACTTTATTTTACATAGTGTCAATGATTTACATAGAAACAGTACCGGTTTCGACCCGTAAATAGGTCATCTTCAGTTGTTAGAGAACTTAATAGCGATTGTACAGAATAAACAGTACTAAAATTAAAACTAAACAAGAATGCCATCAAATAAACATGATACCACTATTCTAAAATTACTTAATATTTACATATGGTACAGTTTTGGGGTTAAGGGTGTTATTTTCAAATATTACATATATTGAGGCTGGAATCGGATACAGTTCTGGGAGTTGATCAGGAATCACTGGTATTCAGATGTCAGGTTTTCTGTGTTAAAGCCACTATTATGTCCAACGGTTTATGAGATCTTTGAAGTGCATTGTTGTGCCGAAAATATTTGGGGGTGTCGTGTTCCTTAGAATAAGAGGTTCAGGGACCAGTTCACGGACACATGGCTTATACCCAGTCTATATCACTGCTGAAAAATACGTTAGTGAGTGCCACTATTCTAAAAAATACTTAAAATATATACATATGGTACAGTTATGGGGTTGAAGGGTTTCACACTGGCCCCATGATTACCACATATTACAAAAGTTCTGTTTGCTGAGGTTGAAATTGGATACAGTTCTTAGGGTTTATGGAGAATCATTGACATACTGGTGTCAGGCTCAGATATCCAATGTTAAATGTCAGTACCACGTCCAACGGTTATTCAAGGTGCATTGTTTGGCCGCAAATATGCGGGGACGTCATATTCATTAGAATGAGAGGTTTAATAACCTGTTTACAGGTACATAGCTCTTATTCAGTCTATATCAATGATAAAAAACAAGCTAGTTTATATTAGACTTCCTTATTGAGGTTTACGTTGCTGTGCGTGACATATTGAAATCAGTGAAAGCTAATTGTGGGTGCTCCTCTCTTCATACTTGCGTTCCCTCATATAATTTTAGAAAATCGGAGAAAGAAGAAAAGGAAGGTAGGTATTAGGCACTCTCTATCAGTTATGGTGAACAAAATCATAGCCATGCTCAACGAACAGGATTTTATACACAAGGATACGCAGATGATGTAGTTACTGTTGTAAGAGGTAAGGTGATGAGTGTAATCCAGGACCTCATGCCAAGATCATTTAACCTTGTGGAGAACTGGTGTCGGGAAGAACAAGTTGCAGTCAACCCGAGCAAGATAACACTGGTCCCTTTCACAAGAAGGAAGAAATTAGAGGGGACAAAAACACTGAAGCTCTTTGGGAAAGAAATCTATATGGAAGAACAGGTTACACTTAGGTGTAATATTAGACAAAAAATTAACCTGGAATCCACATATAGAAAGAAACATAACCCTGGCTAAGAACCCATTGTATGCATGCAAGAGGGCAGTCGGGACAGCATGGGGTCGAAAGCCGGCAGTGGTAATGTGGATATATACAATGATCATTAGACCACTGATGACTTATGCAACAATCATTTGGTGGATAAAAGCAAGTCAGGGAAAAGTCAGTTGCAAACTAAATAGCCTTTAGAGAATGGCATGCATAGCCATAACTGGGGCAATGAAAACTACGCTGACAGAAGCCTTGAACACTGCTAGATCTACCTCCATTAAATAATTTCATAGAGGGACAGGCTAGAATGAGCTCATATCAATTGGAGCAAAATGGATGCTGGAAGGCTCAAAGGCCCAATCTTGGTCACTGCAAAATTAACAGAGTAAGAACAGGGGAAGTTTTACACATGCCAGCTGATTATATGATTCCAAAGTATATCTTTGGGATACCATTTGAGACCGAGATAACTAAGAAAGAAAGACTGGGACATTAAGCCATCTGCTTACCTTATAAACATCAGTTCTGGACCTTTAAATTCGTATTTAAATGCTGGTGTTTATAAGGTCCATGCAAGACTGTGCCTAAATGATATCACTGCAACTACTGGCTCAAATGTTGTCAAACATTCATAGAAATACTCAAAAATAATCATTACAATGGAATTTGCTACATTATAGTGAAAAATATGAACTATAAACTCACCTAGTAATTCTTGCGGTGCGTCGGAACATTTACGTTCGTAATATTTACATCTGCTTCTTCACTCGTATTACTATTGCTAACTTCACTAAGCACAGATAACGTATCCACATCACTAGATTCACAGGAAGAACTTTCATATATATTATAATCTTCTTCACAGTCACTATTCAGTAAAATATCTACGACTTCTCGCTCGGTAATAGCCTCGCACGTGCTCATCTGTACTCACTGAATACCCGTGACATCAGTTCAATGCTATCTTCAATTTATCTGGTTAATTCCCTAAACATGACTCAAATACAACTGAAGAGACTTCCTTCGGATATAAAGAATGATTGTAATGCCATCTGTTGAGATTTTAATGTACTACCTTTCCTTTACCGTCGATCAAGCAGGACACTGCATTACCCCGTCGATTTGACAGTTAGGTAAGCCGGACACAGGCTTGCGCATCCCGTCGATTTGATGGTTAGTTAAGCCGGTGGGTTACAAGATATAAAACTGATAGAGAAGATATTGTGTGGCGGACAGATGGCTTAAGAATTGAGGAGGGAGCAGGAAGAGGGATCAATGGGACAAGACGTGAGAGATCAATCCAGATGAGCCTTGGCAGACACACTACAGTTTCCCAAGCTGAAGTGATAGCCATCATTACATGCCTTGAGGAAAGCCTGAAAATGAACTACAGAGATAAGAATATTTTCATATTTACAGATAGCCAAGCAGCCATTAAGGCACTTGAAGGTGTCCGTGTTACATCCAAAACTGTCTGGTATTGTGATACACTTCTGAAGCTCTCAGAGTATAATGTTGTTAAAATATTATGGGTACCTTGGCATGTAGGCATAGAAGGTAATGAAAAAGCAGATAAAGTTGCAAGAAAAGGGTCAGAAATACCATTCATGGGCCCAGAAAGAGTATGTGGGATCTCTTATAGACAAACCTGCCTCTATGTAGGTAAATGGATACAAAAGAAACAAATGGAAAACTGGATAAATGCTCCAGGATACAGGCTTGTGAAAGAACTAATAAAGAGTCCAAACAAGAAGCATACTAAGGAACAGCTGGAACTCAGCAGAGAAAATAAGATGGGTAGTAGGACTGCTGACTGGACATTGCCATCTTAAAAAGGACCTACATAGAATTAGACTAATAAGAGACAATGTATGTAGGAAATGCAATGATGGGGGAAGAATCAACTGAACACATACTCTTTGATTGTGAGGCGCTGGGAAGAATAAGAATCTCCACACGGGGATTACCTGGTGAGGAGAGAAGAAACATCCACAAAGACCCAATAAGGAGGACCTGCAACTTTTTGAAGGGAGCAGGTATAACTAGGTGGGGATGAAGGAAAACACATGGTAGCAAAAGATATTTGAGGTCGACGCTAAAAGGAACTTTTAAAGAGACCCATGAATAAAGTAAGAAGAAGGTCTTTGTGAAGCCAAGCCTGGCATTCAGCTTGCAAGAGAAGTTCCCCCTCGTAAATAGTCCAATCCAATAGGAACCACAGCCTTCGTCGAAAGTGTTGACCATTTTTTTTAAACGTGTTTTTTTACTAGACTTTGCTGTTTTAATTTCTAGATCCACCGAGCTCGATAGCTGCAGTCGCTTAAGTGCGGCCAGTATCCAGTATTTGGGAGATAGTGGATTCGAACCCCACTGTCGGCAGCCCTGAAGGTGGCTTTCCGTAGTTTCCTATTTTCATACCAGGGCTTAATTAAGGCCACGGTCACTTCCTTTCCATTCCTAGTCCTTTCCTGTCACATTGTACCATAAGACCTATCTGTGTCGGTGTGACGTAAAGCAACTTGTACAAAAAAACTAGATGCATGCGTAATAATGTGATAATATTTAATGTGATAAATTTTGATCAGAGCACATAGACAGGACCAGATACCAAGAATATCCAGTGTCTTTCAAAGTTTAAATATATATCCTTGTTCTCTTTTTCTTTTTATGAACTTAGATGGCTGAAGATGTTCTACAATGACGAACTAAATATGTACCATGATTTAATGTTATTCTGAAAGGAATAAAATTAATTTGTGTTGTAATGGTGGAAATCTCCTAAAAGTACCATAACACTTAATAAGAACCAGACTTAGTACACCTAGACTGCGGTACCAGCATAAAATAGCTATGTTTATCAAAAAGGTAGCATTTCCCTACAATTTTCAAATGTAACTTTGTTATATCCAATAGGAAACGGCAATTAGAAATGTATTATTTCCCAGCAAAGTTGGAAAACCATTAATCTCGTAGAATACCTCTAACAATGGTACAGCTAACTCCTCAGCTTCTTTCTTTCTTTCTTTCTTTCTTTCTTTCTTTCTTTCTTTCTTTCTTTCTTCTTCTTCTTCTTCTTCTTCTTCTTCTTCTTCTGATTCACTGCTTCCATGATGAATGACTAGTTCTTCCACTTCAGGAACACCTCTCACCTCATTATTGCAGAACTGAACAGTCTTCTCCTCAGTATGTTTCACTTCATTTCTCCACATCTGTGCTGTCACCTGTAGGATATATTGAAGTATCACAACCTGACGAGTATATGATAAACTCTACTTGCCTATATCCAATAAATAACATTTCCACTTGGCCTACCTGATTAAGAGATTCTTTCCACTCAGCTCTAGCTCAGTCCAATCCATGGCCAGGTCTTGAAGCCACTGTTTTGTTATAATACTGCTTCGCCGCATAATTAAACTTACGTCCAATAAAATATTAAATGCAAGGAACATACAATACTATGCACTCTTTCTTATTTTGAGCCTACTGTATATACATCTCTGCGCTCTGACAGCCAGGCTGACTGTGTCTGTCCAAGCTACATACACTGCTGAAGGAATATCGGTGGTTGTCTTGAGCTGACTTTTAGCGAGGTACCTCCGTGGTAAGTTCCATAGAAATGCAAAATACTGTGAAATCACTTCTAACCTTGTTTTGAAAAGGTATATAAAAAACAGTTTCCAATGTTGGACTCCCTGGAAAACAAATCAGAAATCTCCTTTTAGACATTACAACCAAATATAGGAGATTATATTTTGAAATTTTTGATAATTTTGAACAATTTATTAACACTCGCAGGACCAAGCCAGAATCTGTAACATCGTGATCATGGACTGGGAGGAGCGTAAGAAAATGTCCACTATAAATAAACATGTGAAGGAATTATTTTACATTTAAACTTGCCATTATACGGTACTGTATAACATTTTTTGAAGCCCATAAATGCTGAGAATAATGTATTCAAAAGTGAATGAATTCTGTATACAGCAATACGCCTTGGGGAAACATGTCGCTTATTTTAAATGGAAACTACAGATAGACATGAGATATGTGTACTAACTCTCCGTTGTTGATAAACCAACCATTCTCTCATTTGCCATCTTTGCAACAAACAATACCAGATGTTATACATTCATTGAGTCAAGCCAGTACTTGAAATAACTGAATATCATTATAAAAATGTGGGTTTCTCTGTGGACCAAGGGGGTCTATTTCATGTCCATTATGATTCAGAGAAATATATTTAAGTTTCCATGGCATATCAAGGCATGTTTCTAACCATATATTACTGGGCTGAGTAGCTCAGATGGTAGAGTACGGGCTTTCTGAGCCCAACCTGGCAGGTTCGATCCTGGCTCAGTCCGGCGATATTTGAAGGTGCTCAAACACGTCAGCCTTGTGTCAATAAATTTACTGACACGTAAAGGAACTCCTGTGGGACAAAATTTCAGCACCTTGGCATCTCCGTAAACCATTAAAATGTAGTTAGTGGGACGTAAAACAAATAGCATTATTACTAGTGCGCCCTTCTTGCATCCAGGTACAAGTCAGTAAAAATTTCCCGACAGCCAGATGTAGTCTCAGGGCAATTCTTCTTACAAGAAAAATATATGTAATTTTTGTTTGTTTTTTGTTTGTTTTTTTGGCTTAGATTAACGTAAGCTCCAAGAGAAGACAGGGACTGCACGCAACAATTATCGATGAACGTCTCCATCCTATCGCATTTCCGAATAAATCATTCATTCACCGCAAAAATTCAAAGAAAATCGTATGAAAAATATCTTAATAACTAAGTCTATCTACAACTAACCTCTACAAATTATAACTCACTTAGTTAAAAATAAAATTAAAGAAGAAATTTATTAAAGTACTCATGAACAAAAGAATAGAGAACTCAAATTATCATAAAATTCCATCATTGACGTTTAAAATCAATCATTATTCACAATACTTCAAATAAGTCACCGCTGGCTTAAAAATAATAAAATGAATTCATTGGTTCTGAAATGAACTTGTATCTTCTAACATTCCATCATGTCTGAGAATTAATTTAATTATTCAATTGCCATGTAAATAAATAATCAACTTGAAAGAAAGTTCATGATTCACATCAATAACACTATAACATTGAAGTTAAAACTCAAATATTTCCTTAAAAATTGAAAAATTTGGATCTTTGCAATCCGAATTTGTTATTTAATTCATTCACTGGCGTAGAAATGTTTCTGATGATTGACGGGCTAAGGTTACTATCCCTATTGCCTACCAAAATCTAGGCTCCTAACATCCTACCCTATCATCTAAAATGTTAAATAAATTATTAATTACCATTCAAGAATATAAAAATAACGTACAACACATTTCTAACTAAATAGTTCTTAATTCGCTGCTATATGGCTCAATATGCATATACTCACTCACTAGGCTCATATTTATTATATCAAAACTGTCCAAGTGACTCCGCAAATATTTTCATTATGATATCCCGATATTATTTATCTACGTTGTTCATGATGGCTATATCGACTTAATATATATATCACAAGAATATGTCATATGTTACAAATCATCAACAGCTGTATTTGACATTACGGTAACCCTTTAATCTTAACTATACACATGTATTCACCATTCATACCTTGCATTATGTTATTCCCAAGACGTATGTCCTTCCTTGTACTTGCATCGCTTATTTGATCCTTCTATGAATATCTCAACATTTACCGACCATATTTATGTCTTATTACAACCTAAATTCGTATTATCTTTCTCAAATTGCTTCACGTAACTTCATTCTCAACTATATAACCTTCAATCAATTCAATATCATCATTATCAATACCATTATCAATACCACATTTCATATCTCATAACCTCTTCCTAAATAAATACATTTATTAAGACGTATTGCTCTTCTTTGCATTAATATTCCCTTATATGGATCAATTCTCTTCATGTATATCGATGCTTAACCTTAATATTTCATTCATGCATCTAGTGACGTGATTTGACAAGGAATAACTCGTATGTATATCCCACTTCTTCTCATATCACCCATTTGTGACGTAATCATAACCTGAATGGCTTCACGAGATCCGTAAATAATATTTAACATTCACAAATACTCATATTTAGCTGTTCGATAGTCTATCTTCTTTCTCGTAATCTCAGTTACTATGATTATCCACTCGAATTATGCATAGCCATTTCTTTCGATATATCGATCTAGTTACATGTTGACTTAATATAGTATCAATAAACTATATGTATACACATATCACTTCACTGTATCACTTGCACTTCTAAGTATCTCACACTTAAAGTAATTTATGTTATATGCCTATGCCTAGCTTAATTAAGATCTAATAGGTTTATAGTAAGACTTAGCTCGTCATTCATCACGTAGCTCTCTCCGTCACATCGCTGGTCACAATTGGCCACGGTCTGCGGTTCGGCTGGAGTCCTCCTCTCACATCAAGTCTGGTCTACTGGCTGGATCATATCCACCTCCAGGTCGGTCCATCTCGAATTTAGTAAGACATCATCTTCATACTGCAGCTCTCAATATCATCAAACAAATTCGACAAGTAACCGTTCATTTTTGAGAATTTCTTAAAATAATATTCTCCTTTTAAGTATTCTGTTATTTTTTCTTGCGCTATGAGCAATGAACTATCTATATTTGCTTTGTATCTTCGGTCTTGTCTTAGAAGTATCTACTATTTTAAATTATTTATCTTCTGAAAACTTAATTATTCCTTAATTCTTCTTCTCAAGGAATGATTCTTGCGTATCTTTCTCTTCTTTCAACACTTCTAGATGATGATCTCCGATGTGTTGCTGTATTGCATATTGCATATCGGCTTTACTGGCGAACATATTTAAATAAAATACTCGTATTTTACGCCGTCCTTATTTTCTTATTTAGAAGCAGTAATACTTTTAAAATTCCGATATAATCGTAATTATTCTTCTCTCCGACGTAGTAGTAACGACTTGCTTCCTATCGCCTTTAGCTCAATTTTTAAAATGTCAATATTAATAATATATAATATTTTACTTATTTTTTTGAAACAATCTGATACTGCTCTGTTCTTCACAGCCTTTTAAAAGTGTATGTCCCAAGTTAGTCATGGCCTCCTAATATACTTATATCTTGAGATTCTCTTGTATACAATCTTGGCCTGTGTGGTCCATACCTTTACTTGACGTCATTTTGAAATACGTCCGAAAATGCAATGGGCACACTAGTATCTAACCAGATTAACAAAATATACTAATTACAGTAAATGCACAAAACAGAGATTGCAGATCTCTAGTTACAATATCATGAAAATGCCAAGAATATTAGGAAAAAGTGGATATTTTTTAACTCCCTCTTGATCCATTTTACTTGCTTACTTGCTACCCAACTTGCTTGTTGGATTCTTGAAAGTATAGCTCTTTAAGTTTCCAACAAACTTTCCAACCGATAGTTTTAAAAGCTTACTTGAAAAGTCACTACTTTGATAATGTAGTCTGAAAAATGAGTTAACTGTAGCATATAGTTTAAACAGATTTTTTGATAAGTCTCCTTTTCTGTCAATAAAGATCTGTCAGTCTCCCGTATAAGTGTGATACCAGTGTCCACTGCAACTGATGAAAGATCATTTTCTGCATTAAAGCAGTACGCACAAAACAGAACAGGATAGAAATGGCTTTTGGATCTTGGACTGATGTTAATTGAAAGTGAACTACTAAATACTGAAAGAAAGAGAGACATTTTTCAATTTAATACTCGGAACGTTTTGCTACAAGGGATCGACGAGTGGTTTAAAATAAATAACAAGGTACATTAAATAGATTTGCTTCAGTTCTGAGAACAGATGTCTCTTATGATAGTATGGCTATTTTAGCAGTCTTTTACAGAATTGCAGTAGTCTCTTAGATTTTGTTATAAAGTATTGGTACTATGTCTGTTTACATAAAGGTAATCCCAAAAATAAGGTCTCCTATTTTTTTATAAATACACAGACCTGTTCATTTCTACAACAGTTTACATCATTTTACAGCTTGAACATTTAGCTATTTTTCTACATAATCACCATTTCGGTCGAATATTTTTGTAGACGCTGTGACAGTTTTTGTATGCCCATGTCATACCAGCTCACCGCCATGCTGTTCAGGAAGTTGTGAATCTCATCTTTCACCTCGTTGTCGGTGTTGAATTGCTTTCCAGCCAAATGTTCTTTCAACTAAGCGACCAAGTGAGTGACTGGGTGCCAAGTCGGGACTATAGGGTGGGTGGGTGATGATGTTCCACTGGAACTGTTGCAGGAGAGCAACGGTTTTCCGGGCGATGTGCGGGTGAGCGTTGTCATGGAGGAAGTTTACACCCTTGCTCAACATTCCTCTTCTCCGGATCTGAATTGCCCGTCTGAGTTTGTTCAGGGTCTCACAGTACCTGTCAGCGTTAATTGTGGTCCCAGTGGGCATAAAGTCGACCAACAATACCCCTTTTCGATACCAAAACACAGCTGTCATAACTTTACCGGCAGACTGTGTTTGCTTGTATTTCCGCGGCTTTGGCGAAGAGGGATACCACCACTGGCGTGATTGTTGCTTGGTCTCAGGTGTAAAGTGAAACGCCCGGGTTTCATCACCCATGACAACTGAGTCCAGAAAGTTGTTCTATTCAGCTACAAAGCATTGAAGAAATGCACGGGAATAATCAACTCGTTGCCGCATGTGGTCTTCAGTCAGCATGTGCGGCACCCATCTTGCGCACACCTTCTGGTATTTCAACTTTTCCGTTAAAATTCTGTGAGCAGCGCTTTGGGAAACCTCATGAACCAAAGTGCAGAGATCATCCCTGGTGATCTGCTGATCTTCACACATGATTTGCTCAACCTTCACAACTGTATCGACGGAAATTGACGGTCTCCCGCTCCTTTGTTCGTTGTGAATTTCAGTTCAACCAGCTGCAAACTCTCTACACCACTTACAAACGTTTTTGACATCCATGCACAACTCACCATACACTTCCATCAATTGGCGATGGATTTCAATCGGTTCAGTACCTTTTGCGTTAAAAAAAAAAAACGAATAACTGCGCGCACTTCGCACTTGACAGTAACATCCAACTGGAGCTCCATTCTCAACGGCTGCCAAGCCAAGACTGAGTGCCTCAGTGCGGCATGCGCGTGTTTATATGCGAGCGCGGAAAACACACTTCACAATATTGTGACCGACAGCCACACGAACAGAGTTCTGTATTTATAAAAAAATAGGAGACCTTAGTTTTTGGATTACCCTCGTAATTGGTAACATTATACATAATTGAATCAAATATAAATAGTAAGAAGGAGAAAATGTAACTATGCAGATGCTTGGGTAATATGTTGGGTCACCACATGTCCCTGACATATAGCTCCAATGAGAATACAACTGCATCCTTCCACAATGGATTGTGCAGTCAGTCTCTTGGCATTGGCAAATTTCCAAATTGGCAACTGATCAAAATGGTACTCTGGTAGAATGATCATGCCTTTAACTCCAAAGGGCGGCAGTAATATGTTAATTTAAAAGTAAGTCCTTTAACAAAATTTATTTTCGTAAAGTACTCTGCAAAAGTAATAACTGGTCTTCTCATAGTTAACCAAGCAAATGTGGTGCGTCTAATAGGCATTGTGCCAGGTTTTTTTTATCAGAACTGTTGCTGCTCATCCATATGGCAAGAAAACTACATTATCAACAATTTGATGTGACCTACATTGTAAACATGGTAGGAAAGGTTTGATCTACTGGCAGAGCTAACATATGTAGTTGGGTAGTTAGTAAGTAAGTAAGCTCTTATGTTGTGATGTGTTTCTTTCTGGAATTCAAATAAATGTTTGTATATTTAACTTTCTTTTCTAATTTGACAGGTGAACATCCTTATGCACAAGTAAAGTCTTCAAGTCATATTTCTGGAGATGGTTTGCTAAATGAACCTGGATTATCTCGAGCATCATTAAGGTAAACTAGCGTGTAGTGAAGCACAAGTTGGACAATAAAAAAATATACCACTAATGATGCCAAAGCATGTAAGATTATCAGTATGGAAGGGTTCCTAGGTTAGAAAACTGTTAATAGAATGTATCAAATTGATGCGTTTATGGCCTAGAATACTGTATTTAATTCACGAATATTTTTAAATTATTTTCTCTGAAAATTCAAGCTTAAAAAATGGTGTGCGAGCTACATGCAGAAAGTTAGTAAATGGAACTTGATTAGAAGAAATAGCTCCTCACAAATTTGCATAACAGATTGTATTTTATTATCTTTCTTAACATGATATTGAATGTTAATAGACGTATTAAAGTTTGTAGCACTGAGCGAGTGGCTGCGCAATTTGGATCACGTAGCTGTCACCTTGCAGTCAGGAGATTGTGAATTGAACTGCACAGTCAGCAGCCCTGAGATGTTTTTCTGTGATTTCCCATTTTCACACCAGGCAAATGCTGGTGCCGTAACTTAATTGAAGCCACGGTCACTTCCTTCCTTCTCATAGCCCTTTCCTATCCCGTCGTTGCCATAAGCCCTATCTGTGTTGTTGTGACATAAAGCGAATTGTAAAAAATAAAAAGTTTGTAGGATTCCATTCGTATGTGTCTAATCCTGTGTGTGAATTCTAGTCAGAAACTGTCACTGTTAAAAGCATATGATCACAATAACACCCATACTGAGTTAAAATTATGGACTCTGGTCAAAAATTATCATCATTAAAAAAACCATACAGGGTGTATCAGAACTATGTTGACAAAAAAAAATCAAAGATGGTCTTCGTGTTAAGAATGATGGTGCAATCAGATTGGTGGAGAACATTATTCTTTTCAAGAAAATGAGGTTACTTTGTTACTTCCAGGTGTGCGATTCAAATTGACAAACTTCCCGTATTTGCTATGCCAGAGAGCCAGCCACTGCCTGTTGCTGTGTCTTAGACTACGGAAGGTAGGGGAAGTGGGAGACAGAGGCAATGCTCGGTGCAATTGCGCAAGTTTCTTGTTCGTTTCGTATAGTTGCTTCCCAGTCCCAGTAGGCATTATACAGTTATTCTGTAGAAATTGACTTCTATGTGAACCCCATAGAAAGAGAAAATGAACTTATACCAAGAATACAGAACCCCCTGTAGGTGGGGGACACAGACGAATAACACACTCATGGTATCCCCTGCCTAATAACAGAAAATGAAAATTTAAAAGTCCACCTTTTCAATACAGAATAATGTTAAACTAATTAAGTTACAATATTTACTTTTAATTACATTCTTAAAACATTTAATTTTAAATATCCCCTGCCTGTCGTAAGAGGTGACTAAAAGGGGCCCTAGGGGCTCTCAACTTGGAACATTTTTTAGCGATCATGGGGCCCTTAGCTGAGTCCTGGCATTGCTTCCACTTACTTGTGCCAGGACTTTTATCTATTCTGTCTGACCTCCCTTGGTCAACTCTTGTTCTTTCCCACTCCGATGGTATTAGATCATTCGAGGCCGTGGGAGTCTTTCATTTTCACGCCTTTCATGGCCCTTGGCTTTCTTCGTCCGTTACCTCATTCCTTTAGTGACGGATCCATTCTCTTTTCTTCTTTTTTTTCTTTCTCTCTACCCCCTGTGGGTGGGGGACGTAGACGAAGAATACAACCACGGTATCCCCTGCCTGTCGTAAGAGGCAAGGGGCGACCAAGGGATGATCGAATTCGAACCATGAGACTATTTGTAATAGTACCGCCATGCGGGGAACACCATAGGTCACTTTTACTTGCGCATAGTACCACTATGTTAGGTAAAAAGGTAGGTTTGTGATTAGTAGCAACAGAACGCGCTGTCGGCTTCAACAATACCTGTGATAGTACCACTATATGAGCGACACCATGGTTCTGGCTTGCTTATGATTAGTACCCACTATATGAGGAACACCACGGGATAGTACGAGTCCCTGTGGTTAGTACACTTATATGATGAACACCATAGGTTTGCGTTCCTGTAAATGGCGCAGAATGTGCAAAACACCATAGGTCTGTGTTACATGTGCGAATTTCATTACCTGTAAGTAATACCATAATGTGTGGAATACCGAATGTCTACGCTACTTTTGATTAGTACTGCAACATGACAAATACCATGGTTTTACTTTCCTAGCGATAAGTACCATTATGGGAGGCCAATGACTTGGATTTTGGACCCCTTTAGACTACAAGCATCATCGATTCAGTATTGTGCTATAGAAGCAGTCCCTTGACTCGTCGGCTGAATGGTCAGCATACTGGCCTTCGGTTCAGAGGGTCCCTGGTTCGATTCCTGGCCGGGTCGGGGATTTTAACCTTAATTGGTTAATTCCAATGGCACGGGGGCTGGGTGTATGTGTTGTCTTCATCATCATTTCATCCTCATCACAACGCGCAGGTCGCCTACGGGAGTCAAATAGAAAGACCTGCACCTGGCGAGCCGAACCCATCCTGGGATATCCTGGCACTAAAAGTCATACGACATTTCACTTTCAGCAGTCCCTTGGTCACTAAATAGTATTGTTTTATATATATGTGCTGACCAGCACTGTGCTTCCGAATGTTTATGAAAACTCGATAAAAAATTAAATAGTTCGAGGATCTAGCCTGCAAACGCTGGTAGGTGCGAAATCGTACAGTGTAGTTTAATATACTTGACGATAGAAATATATATTAATGCTTATAGAATCTCGTACGGCAGATTCTTGAAGGTTGGAGATGCAGAACAGTTGTTTTTTATGTCAACTCCTTCCCTTTGCAGTTATTTGTGAAAGATAAAAGTGAAAGGTGAGTAATTCTGTTTTAGTAATTGCAGATCCTAAGTATAAACCCCAAGGGCCCCTTGCTCAATATAACAGAGGAATGTTACATTACTTTAGATCAATATGCCAACCCTAATTCTAATATAAATGAAATTGCAGATAAAATAAACATCATCTTTAACACAGCCATCCCTTCTTTAAAAGATGCTTATCTCAAAAGAATCAACAAACAAAACCTGACAGGCGTTAAAGAACTGCTTAAAGACATGCCCAACTCCACCCTTACCCCCTCAACAGCTACTCCTCCGCCCCTCCCCCTCACTGCAACTAACATTAGCCCAAGACGAACACGGAGCAGTGCACAACGTGCTCCCAAGCTACACACAACATCAAATCAACAAGAATAGTAAGTACATATATACACATTCATTCCACACAATTAATAGGCATTCCCAATTACTAAAATAGAACACCATAATTCTACATGATAACACGACAGCTCACACAGCAGCCATCGTTCAGCATCGCTTACAACAGTGGGGATGGGAGGTTCTTCCACACCCGCCTTATTCACCTAATCTGAGCCCATGTGACTATGATCTAATCCCCAAAGTCAAGAAGCCATTACGTGGACAACGGTTTGCTAACAAAGAGGACATCGTAACAGCATTTCTGAGAGAGGTGTCACACGTTAGCGATACACATGCAGTGAATGGTATTCAGCGCCTGCCCCACCGCTGGCAACGCACATTGGAAACCTTGGGTGATTATTTCGAAGGTCTGTAACCAGTGGGGACCTGTCCTTTGTACGTAGTCTTGTGTATTTGCTGTCTATACCATAATAAAACAATGTTTACCAATGGCCTGTGTTCTGTCACTTTCCTACGAGAATCTGCTGAAGTAAGAATTTGTCTTCAGGCACTATACATAAGTACATGCCCTATATTTCCAAATGCATATCTTAGATTTTCGTGTTGTCTCCTGTTCGCGAGAAAAAGAAATAGTTGCCATGACTTATGACTCGACCCTCATATATACTTAATTTATTGTAATCTCAGTTCAACACGGACCAATATGAAATTCTTATCTCTCAATCTTTCTTCTTTACCTGCAAGTTTTTGATCTACTCCTGCAAGGTTGCCTTTATGCCCTGGCTCTCTCTGCTGATCTCTGCTGAAGTAAAAACACAGAAAATCTAAGATATGCATTTGGAAATATAGGGCATGTACTTATGCATAGTGCCTGAAAACAAATTCTGACTTCAAGATATTCTTGTAGGAAAGTGACAGAACACAGGCCATTGGTAAACAGTGTTTTATTATGGTATAGACAGCAAATACACAAGACTACGTACAAAGGACAGGTCTCCACTGGTTACAGACCTTCGAAATAATCACCCAAGGTTTCCACTGTGCGTTGCCAGCGGTGGGGCAGGCACTGAATACCATTTGACCGAGCTCTACAGCTGCAGTTGCTTAAGTGCGGTCAGTATCCAGTATTTGGGAGATAGCAGGTTCGAACACCACTGTCGACAGCCCTGAAAATGGTTTTCCGTGGTTTTCACACCAGGCAAATGCTGGGGCTGTACCTTAGTTAAGGCCACGGCTGCTTCCTTCCCACTCCTTGCCCTTCCCTGTCCCATCGTCGCCACAAGACCCATCTGTGTCAAAGCGACGTAAAGCAACTAGCAAAAAAAAAAAACCATTCGCTGCATGTGCATCACTAACGTGTGACACCTCTCTCCAAAATGCTGTTACAATGTCCTCTTTGTTAGCAAACTGTTGTCCACATAATGGCTTCTTGACTTTGGGGAGTAGATCATAGTCACATGGGCTCAGATCAGGCGAATAAGGCGGATGTGGAAGAACCTCCCATCCCCACTGTTGTAAGCAATGCTGAACGATGGCTACTGTGTGAGCTGTCGCATTATCGTGTAGGATTATGCCATTGTCCAAAAGATCTGGACATTTGGTTCGCACTGCACGGCGCAATTGGTACAACAAAAAGGAATTGCAATAAACTGCATTGACAGTGTGCCCCTCACGCATTGGATGACACACAAGAACACCTTGTAGATCGTATGCCAGGATTACCATAACCTTCTTGGGTGACTGATTTTGTCGAACCTTGTGTCTCCGTGGTGACCCCTGATGACGCCATTCACTTGGCTGTCTCTTCGGTTCAGGTTCATAAGCACGTGCCCATTTTTTATCGACTGCAATAATGCGATTCAAGATGGCTTATCCTTCTTGCTGAAACATCTCCTGATTGGTGCGACATGTTTTTGTAATAAGTCCACTTCTATACCTCAGTTAAGTGACGTGGCACCCACTTTGTACAAAGTTTACGCATCTGTAGATCCTTGTGTAGAATGCGCCGTATTGTTGCCGCTGGTATTTCTGTATGTTCTTTCAATTCCGCTAGAATCCAGCACCTGTCCTCGTGAAAACGCTGATAGATCACCATTATCCGTACATCTTCGTCCGTGGACACTGGACGGCCTGGGCAAGGCAAATCGGCAGTTGATACTCTACCCCGTTTGAACATCTCCACCCACCTCTCCACTGTTCTATAGGGCATGGCATGCACACCTAATGCTTCACGCAGCTCTGCATGGCATTGGCGTGCATTTCTGCCACGGAGAACTGTTATTTTAATATGCAATTGTTGCTCCTGCTTGTTGACTCCCATTTTGTGACGGTCTCACTCACACACTGAACTTGGGGGCATGCTTAGACCCACCCTGTTGTTTACATACACCATCTAGTGGCATCATACCCAAGTACATACCGTATGTTTCCAAATGCATATCTTAGATTTTCTGTGTTATCTCCTGTTCGCGAGAAAAAAATAGTTGCCTTGACTTATGACTCGACCTACGTATATGTAATATCGATAAATAGTAACAAGGTTAGCACATTTGTAGTTAGAGCCTACATGATATGTGTTTAGAGTCTTCAAAATGACTTAAATTATATTAGATTCTTGCGAGTGATTATATATGCCAGTGATATAAGGGAATAGGTAGTCTTCATCAGAAATGAGACAAACCCCAGTTAGGGAATGTACTAAAGTGATAATAATGTTTCAATGAGAGCAAAGAATCCCATTTAGCCATGTTATACCATACATTTGTGAAGTGTTTATAAGAGGAATAATTTTATGATCTTCGGTACATAATGCCAAGTGATTTTATGATATGTAGAGGTTAAATGTTAGCATAATAAATTAGGATAAATGTTAGATATGGATATAATAGCGGACTGAAGACAGCTTAATGTTATTTGAGAAGATATTGATCCAGTACTTTGAAAATAAGGTTATTGAGCGTCAGATACGATATATAGGCGATGTGAAAGAATATGAAGAGATATAAGATAAAATGAGTTATGAAGAAGATATAATAATGATGTTATTTGATGAAAATGAAGAATGTATTGAAGGAATATGTATTGCTATGACAAAATATGAGATGTAAATGAGTTATTTGAAGATAAGGAAAGAAATATTGACGCACAGTAGGATCATATCTGTTCATTATGCAGTGACAGTGTATTGTCTGAGAATCCATATCCTATTGTTAATGGTGACGTGGTTACACATACATGAAATGTTATTGTAGATTAAGATCATCAAAAGGAATCCTTATAAGATTGATTGGTTATGCACTGGATATTTTAAATTGATACTTCCACTTTAAAATCACATATTTCCCAAAATAACGATGGCATACGTTGGTTAACATGGATAATTGTGAGTAGATATTACATAATGTCTTCAAAGATGTTTTTCCCTAGGCAAGATACTTAGAATAACTTGCACATGAGGTCATTTATTGATATATTTGGACATATTTGAGAATCTTATTCCCTTGTTATATACATCCAATGATGATTTGCATTTAAAAGTGAATTAATATAAAATATGATGATGGTTAATATAATAATCTTAATTTTAATAGAAGCAGATTTGTGCTGTTGAGTGAGAAACTTATCTTTTCCAGAAGCTTATATTGAAATGCTACAAAACCAAAATAATCACATTTTCTTAACGAATCTTGTCCTAAGCAAGATTAACGAAAACTGATGTATAGAATGATCCTTCCGATCAATGTAATCAATAACTTCCCATGCAAAGATGCATTTTATCATTTTACTTTATGAATATTTTATTAAATATAATCAGTAACCAATTTCAATTGCGATATATATATATGAACCTAATGGCATGGTCAATGCAGATAGTATGAGCAAAGATGATTATTACTTACCAGAAGAACAAGCATTAATTAATTTCCAAACTTATTTTCATAAATTTACTTTCTTTTTCATCTATGTAATTATTATTTTCTTAAATAAATGATATTAAGGTTTGTATGATGTGTTATTTGAAATTTTCTATTATAACGAAGGTCAGCTTAGATTTAAGCTATTGAATTATCGATTTTCTTGCTATTTCATGATTCGTCCGGTGGAGACGCCCATCAATCCTGATGACAGATAGATCAATATAGGCGTATCAGCATTGTCTGGATCCCACATTAAAGATATTTATGAAGATAGGAATAATGAACCCTGAGATTTGGTCAGGATTTCTTTACGTCATCTATCCTGGATGTGCGAAGGGCGTATAAAAAAACATTAGCTCCCAAACGTGGGGCATAGTACTGTAGCTTCTTGTTTCCCAAATACCATCTTGCATGGTCAGACTGGTAGGCCTGTTTAGTTTATTTTCCCATTTTAATCCTTTTCATGCTATAGGTAATGAAGAAAGGAAATGCAAGTTTGAAGTTAACCACAGAAATTAGTGCATGGGAACATTTCAGGAGTATTATGTGTGGGCGATAAAGGCACAGTGGCTGTAGCAGCGCTGTCCTCAGCACACAGGTTAACATAAACAGCTCCTTTCCTCATGAGAATTTTGTTTTGTTTTTGTTTTGTTATTTTATTTTGTCTCCTCATTCTCGTGCTGCGTTCTAATAATGTGATGTAATAATTATGAGCGATAAGAGAATACAGTGCTTAGCTTGTGTAAAGGTAAATATAAAAAGAATGTTCAATTTTATGCCAACACGTTACGTATGGTAGGAGAGAGAGAATACAGTGTGCTTAGTGATATCTTCTTCAATTGTGTTTTTTTTATGCACGGAGGAACGTTACTATATTACCGATATCAGTGTTATTCAATATTTGCAGTTTTGATACATAGTGCATCCATGTATAAGTGTTATGAAGGTTTTTTATCGATCGTTAATTTGTTACTGCTCTTTCCTTATCTCTAGGTTTGAAACTATCCGTGCAATACTGCAAATATCAAATGTTATTATTGGAGCATCCGTGTCCGGGTGTGTTCATTGACGTCAGGGACCCACTGCGTTGCATGGACATTTTATATCTCAAGGGGTTCTAAAATCATCTATTTAATCAGGAAAATTTAATATACCAGAATACTTTAAATGGGGAAAATATACATATATCTTAATCAAGGGACTGAGAATATTCCACGTTTTAGGGAGGAAAATTTATTATGCAGGAACTTCTTAACCAAGTTTTACTTTGAATACATACATACATACATACATACATACATACATACATACATACATCTTCATTATAGAGTGTTACACAACTTTCAGCATTCACTCTGCAAGCCTCTGTGAACTAAGTACCTATGTTGTCCTCCATTTGCAGCCAGCACTTTGACATTGTTGAATTCCACATGACTTATCATTAAATCACCCTAAACCGAGTCTAATCATCGTCGCCGTGGTCTCCCTTTGTTTCTCTTACTGTCCATGGCTTATCCTCCTCCATTCACCTCACATGCTCCACCACTGAAGCCCATTGATGCGTACAATTTCATCTGTCAAGTTTGTTCTTAGCTTTTATCTCCTCATTCATACCTCCTACAACTGTTCCCACCTGTTTGTACCAGTAGTCATTCTCGCTACTTTCATGTCTGTTACATCTAACTCATGAGTAATATTATTGTGTTAAAATTCTTTTTTTCTTTTTATATGCTATTGTGTGATTAGTACTTTCATTATCATTTACTAATCATACACATTTTCTTCAGTTACCTTTATTGTAGCAGTATGCATCTGTACTTGAAGTTTTACATGACCATTGATATTGTGATCATAGCCACAAGATCTCCAGTTTTATGGGGAATCCAAACTGCCAGGAATGTGACTTTCCATTTTTAAAATCCCACATGCATTGGCCAGGATTTAAACCTAGACTGCCTTAGTGAAAAGCTAGTGATATTGACTCGTGGCTGTCAAGTCCCCCTATAATAACATTTGATAATGTTTATATAATTTTTCTACATCAGTTACGGTGTTTGAAGAAGAACGACGACGTGAAGAGGATAAATGACAAGCACGGAAACACCATCAAGCTCAGCCCCACCCTCCCCTAGCTATTCCATGTGATCTGCATGGACGTATGTTTTGTACCAAAAGTGTGCTGCTAAGTCATATGAAACATTCACACAGCATTGCGAGTGAAAATGTAAACTGCTGAAGAATATGTTTACTCGGATACGAGATGCAGCTGACGACGAATCTTTCATTATCAGTATTGGTTTGGTTCCTCTAATAGATCTTAAACCATGTTTAGTGTGGTTATGTTCCAAACTATCTTGTTTTATCTCGCATCCAATTCTGTTATTACTTTGTATCTTAATATGCCATAAATACATACATTGTCTCACCAATATTTCTTCAGTTATCTGTTGAAATGTAATTAAGTGAAAAGTTTTTATACTTGATATCCAAATGTAATCTTGCTTTTAATTGAAGGGAATATTTAAAGTGCCATACTCAATTCATGTTATTTTAATGTAATTTCCTGAATAATTTTAGTTTGGCTAACATGATACAGTAGTAGTCTTTTCTGCAATGTAAATGGTATTTAATTACAAAGTTTATGTTAATCATCTTTTTAGAACTCATATATACACTAGGTAGTTTTTGTAATTCTGCTTTAATTGTTTTCTTTTGTTAAAGATTAGTGAAGTATCTAAATGTGTGTGTAGTTTTTTCCTAGTATCAAAAACATTGAACATTTCAAATTATTTCAAATTATTTAATTTTCCATTTTATTGAACAATTTTAGCCAAGTTAACTTTTATTAACCTTGTTTGATAAAGTTTCACATTTATAAGTTATGTATTTCCATCACTGAATGTACGATTTTAAATAATGCTTGATATAAACAAAATCAGGGTGATCGCTGGGCTGAGTGGTTCAGACAGTTGAGGCGTTGACCTTCTGACCCTACCTTGGCAGGTTTGATGCTGGCTTAGTCCTGTGGTATTTGAAGGTGCTCAAATACATCAGCCTCAAGTCGGTAGATTTACTGGCACGTAAAAGAACTCCTGTGGGACTAAATTCCAACCCTTTCGCATCTCTGAAGATGGTTAAAAAGTAGTTAGTGTGATGTAAAGCCAATAACATTATTATTATTATTATTATTATTATTATTATTATTATTATTATTATTATTATTATTATAAAGGGAGATTTGTGTCATCTGGAGGACGAGGTCCTATTTATTAAAAGAGCATTTATCTACTAACAAAATTTGCTGGGGATTATCAAGTTATCTGGTTAAAAGCCTCTACTGAATACTAAAAATTTGCTTTGTTCAGAACTTTTTATTTTATTTTATTTTATTTATTTCATTTCAATATAGGCACCTGAGCCAAGGCTCTTCTTGGTGCAATACAAATAAATGACAATTTGATATTTTCATTTTCAAATAATTATGACGTTCTCATGTTACTAACATTTTGGTTGGGATTCATATAAGAAGTAGGTTAAAATCTCACTTTAAACTGCCCTTGTAGTGATTTACCAGTACTTGGCAAATGTTCCATCCCAATTCTAGCCTACATTAAATATTAGAGGAAACTTCAATGGTGTGGCAACTTGTGTGTTTATTTTGTATAAGTAGTGTCCACTGGTGCTCATCAGTAAAATTTGTGTTTGGTTGTAGGAATGAAGATGTTGGTGTTGCCAGTTGTAGTGGTGTTCCCAGTGGCAGCACCTGTGAGATAAACGATGGCAATCCTATCCCTCCACCTCGTACTCGCAAATCTAACTCGCATGGCTCCTTGATCGCAGCAGCTGCAGCAACGCAGCCACCTGGCTCCGTTCCAGATATCCCAGCAGCTACTGCCATTGCTGGTCACGTCTCTGCAAACCAGGAATTGCCATACATGACTCCTCCAATCCTTGCCTCAACCAACTTCAGTGGAGACTCACAAGATTCAAGTGAGATATACAGTATAACAGTTTATATTACCATGTTTATATAGTATTAAAATACTTCTGCCTTTTTTCCAACCATCCTTTTCAAACTTTTAAAAATTATTATTGTATGCAGTGTTCTCTCATTAACTAAAATATATCCAACTTTTTTTTACTGACATCACTAGGGAGCAGATTTTTATGTAATTACATAATTTTTGTGCATGTTTTAAAACAATTTACTATGTTTATTATTCCTATTGTGTATCCGCAAGCATTAAAACCTAATCTTATTTCACATAAAAACACATATTTTCACAATTTTTTAAAATACATATTTTAAGAAAATCCACAATAAGCACATAAAGTGGCAGTATTTGTTACTCAAAATTTAAAATGCTACTGTGTTATAAAATTGTGCTCATATTCTCATTTTACGATTACGGTCGTGTTTTTTAATAGTGTATCTTACATCATATTTCTGAATCTTGTGGCTATTTATGGACTTCCCTACGGAAGTTCGAAGACTTGCTGATGACTGACTAAATATACTGTACCTTAGCTAGCATTCTAACGCACTTGTATTAGTCAGCCAGCTCTGGTTTTGTTTATAGAATGTCAACGAAAGGCAATCACAGAGAGATAAGGTGACGGGGAATACCATAAATTAAACTGCGCACTGAGGACTGGAAAGTTATTCTCAGTGGAATTGTGTCACTCCTAAGAGTAACGTTAGTTGTTCATGTCCATATGTCATTCCCGTAGTTGTCTGATTTTTCTGAATTTCTAATATTTCATTCAGTGTCTGCTGATCTTCTTTTTTATTGAAACAGTGATTCACCATGAATGAGTGCGTAACCTGCAGAACAGTGCCGAAAGTGAAGTCTAGTACTAGATCGCGTCTTTAACAATACGTCGAGGAATTTAAAAACATTTTCACTACCGATGAAAAAGTATTGTTTTGCCAACCATGTGGCAGAACAGTAAGTAGATCACCGTTCTCGAATAACCGAGGATTTGTCTGGAAATAAGGACATTGCGGCTGCTTCGCATGTGCCTTCGTGACAATTACTAATAGATGAACCAGCTACTTCAGATGTAGGCCCATCCAAATACTCCCAGTATTATCTAGATTTATGCAGAGCATTTGTTTGTGCCAACATTCCTCTTGGCAAAAATAATCCGGGACTGAGAAATTTCCTAACAGAATACATTAATTTTGAATCTCCAGACGAATCCACATTAAGGAAAATGTTACGAAGAAACGTTACAAAGAATTCGGGCAATATGTGGTAGCGAGAAAGTGTGGGTGAGCATTGACGAAACCTCTTATTCAAGTGGCAGAAAAGAAGGAAATGTTGTAGTTGGTGTGTTGAGGAATGACAAAACTGCTTGTGAACATTCTTATTTGCTAGCATGTAAAGAAATGCCTGTTGCAAACCATGTCACTGTAGCTAGGTTGTTCAATGAAGCCATGCACTTACTTTAGCCAAAAAGGTGTAAAATACGACAATGTTTTGCTTTTACTTGCTTATAGTGCAGCTTACATGAAAAAAGCAGCCAAAGGTCTTTCTGTAAGCTTTCCAAAATGAATACACGTAACATGCGTAGTTCATGCTCTACACAAGTTAATGTGAAACTTTAAGGGCTCAGTATCCTAAAGTGGATAAATTAGTGTCTAATGGTAAAAAAAGTCTTTGTAAAAGCGCCCTCAAGAATCGATCTGTTTAAAGACAAAAACCCAGATCTTACACTTCCCCCTCTGCCTATTGTCACGCGGTGGGGTACCTGGCTTAGTGCAGTGGAATACTACACAGCCAATTTTGAAAGTTTTGCATCTGTTGTAAATGCACTAGATATAAACGACGCTTCTTCAATTGAAATTCTTCAAGAGTTACTGAAGGACAGCTCTTTGAAGAGTGATTTGGCATTTATATCTGCCAGATTAAGCTTCTTGTGTAAAACCATAGACATACTTGAAAAATCCACTAACCTGTTGTCTAAAACAGTGAAGGAAGTGCATGCCGTTGAAAATAAATTAGGTTCGTTCTCAGCTTCACAGGTACAGGGACTGTTAACCTTTTCACTCCCAAGTATCTTTCCTGCTTATGCATGCCCCATCCTGGGTTATTTTGGATAATTTCACACTAGCTGAAGTAAGCTAATATTTATTTTATATTTACAACTATTTATAAAGTTTTATGACCAAAAATGAAATTAAAACATTATCCCTTCACATTTTCATCGAAACTTCATTACTGTGTGGTAAATTTCCATGCAGGGGTGTACACAAAGTGAAGTACTACACTTGACACATTCATATCTAGTTTCCTTCCTCTTATGGCTTATCTTATTTGTCCTGGAACACACTACACATTCTCTCGTAGGGCCTTTCTTGCTCACTGTAGCTGGTATAGGAGACAGGAAGTGTCTTTCCTCAAGTCTCATTGGTGGTGGACAGGATGATGGACAGCCTTCTTTCCTGGTAGTTTTCTGACGGCTGCCAAACTGCTCCAGCATTTGGCGAATGAGGTTCGGTCTGAACTCCTTCGGGGACACATTTGATCCTGTTAGCATCTTCATTATTATGCAGGCATTCCTAACAATAATGTCCAGAATATGAAAGAAAAGTTTTTTTGTACCATTTGATACACTTTCTTCCTGACTCGATGAAGCTGAGCTGCATATCAGCAAAATCCAAGGGTCCCATGTTGTGCTGACCGCACAATACCATACATTTGCCACGAAGAACAGCTATTATTTCCTTAGTAAATGTGTAAAGAAGATGACAGCATGCAGTATATTTAGAGTGCATGTAGTAATTATTGCTGAAGATGAGAAATGTAAGACAGAGGAATCTTGTTCAAATTCAAGTTTTTAAACAACAGTGTCTAAAAAATTCTAATTGTGACCGATTCATTTTAATGTACACAAAATAACTCAGTATTGCTAGAATGCCTGCAATAGTTGGTTGTGTGGAGCAATGTTTTTGCAGTGGAGAGGAATAACTCAAAATATTCAGCTTACACAGCAAATTATTAATGCTTAGTTTTGCCAATAATTATTGCTGTACTATATCTCCAATTTTAAATTAAGGTAAGCCGTATACAGTGTATGTGTCATTACATTAGCTACACAGCTGATCCTAGTTGTCAATCAATAGATTGATCATAGACTCGTATGTAGAGACACCATAAGTACATCATTTGTAGTTGCTACTGGTTTGCCATATCGCTATTCATATTAGAGATATTTCACATTCAATATGGTGCTTGTTTTAATTCATCTAATTTTTCCATTATAAATTTCTCCTTGCATAAATGAGGCTCCCTACATTTTTTTTTTCAAGACTGGAAAAGAAAATTGCATCTATTTTTGTCAACTGAAATTTAGTATTTTTGCCGCTGCCAATACTCTTCAGTATTCTCCCCATAAATTTTTGTCAGTCGGGTGGCAGGAATGAATAACTGCGCGGAGAATACTACGTAAAAATGAATATGATAAAATTTCAATTCATTCCCCTCAAATCATTAACAGTAATATCAGACAGGTAAATGTTAACTGTAAAATTGAACTATTTTAGTGTTATTATCAGGAACAAGACATAGAGTATTTTGAACTTCTAGTGTTCTACTGTTCGTTCATAACCATGTAACACCCGGAGTTACCACTCGGTTGCTGTGGAGTGCGATATGGGTTTCTGATGTCATGTAGAATTGAGTACTCACATGCAATTCCACACTAATCCAGATATCGCTCTATATGATAGTCATGCTAAACATTTAAACTCCATTGTAATGGATACAATTATGCTGACAGTAACGGAGATTTATCATTTAAGTAAACAGTTTTAAAGTATTTACACTTAAATTTGGAGTCCGACTCGTTGGCTGAATGGTCAGCGTACTGGCCTTCGGTTCAGAGGGTCCGGGGTTCGATTCCCGGCCAGGTCAGGGATTTTACCCTTAATTGGTTAATTCCAATGACCCGGGGGCTGGGTGTTTGTGCTGTCCTCAACATCCCTGCAACTCACACACCACACACATCACTATCCTCCACCACAATAACATGCAGTTACGTACAAATGGCAGATGCCACCCACCCTCATCGGAGGGTCTGCCATACAAGGACTGCACTCAACTAGAAATAGCTACACGAAATTAATAATAACTTAAACTTGGAGCACCTAGTTATTTAAATATGTATTAATATTACATAAATAGCACATATCTAGGTTATGTTAACTGGGCAGTCTGTAAAAACAGCAGGGTGGTGCGCCCATTAGAAAGGTCCTAGGAAGAACACTGCTCTTTGTTGAATCATATCATGAGTTCTGGTGAAAACCATCATTTTTCAGCTTGGTTATATACTGTATCATTTAGGCATTGATTTCCCATATTTACACGTTTGGTACCACGAATGAACTGTGCCCTTTTATTTGCCGCGTTCAGTTCTCCCTTTGGTTGCATCATTATCAAATCTTGTTAGGTTGCATATTACATTCTTTGGCCACTGGCTTTACAACTTGTTTTTCTGGAAAATGTATAGCTTTTAATTTGAAAGCTGTGGTAGAACTACACTTCTTGTTTTTCGTGTTATTCAACTCTATAATTTTTACACACACGCACACACACACACACTTATCAGCAAACTATCACACAAAACACAGGTTACTATCAAAAGGAAGTTGTTACGTCATTGTTGTCGCCAATTCATTGACATTTGAAATACGATTTAGCACTGTTATTGTAGCACTATGAAGTGAAAGCCTTGTTCTTTGATGAATTATGTTGGGGAGAAGCTTTAATTGTTAAAATTTTCCTTGTCCTGAAAAGCTAGGAGGGTCTAATAGAGTAATAAGTTTCTCACACAAAGCATGGTTTCATTTACATGGTTATGTTAATTCACAAAATAATAGTCATTGGAACACTGGATTGATAGACAAAATTTGGTATATGGTGTGCTGTAACTGTAGCCTACATGATTAGAATTGAGGAGCTATCTGACGGTGAGATAGCGGCCCCGGTATAGAAAGCCAAGAATAACGGCCGAGAGGATTTGTCATGCTGACCACATGACACCTCGTAATCTGCAGGCCTTCGAGCTGAGCAGCAGTCGCTTGGTAGGCCAAGGCCCTTCAGGGGTGTAGTGCCATGAGGTTAGTTTAATATAAATCAAGAGAAGTACGAAACACATTATATTCATATGGTGTCCAGTAATGAAAGGAATTATAAAACAGCACATACTAATTGGGATTCATTTGGATTGGTAAGGGAGTTTTTAGAATAATTAGTACAGCCTAATGAGCCACATGTTGAAGCTTCTCCTTCACATCCTTCGTGCCAGAATCTACAGGCAAATAGAAACGGGCATTAGCAACTCCCGTTTACAAAATGAGTTTGGAACATGAGAGGTTGTCTTCAAAGTTCATATCTTGGTGCAGCCGCAATGTTAACTGCAATGTCTTTTTCATACTTCATTGTCTTTGAAAAAGCATTTGACAAGGTTTGTAATGAGAGGATGATTGAAGTCCTGAAAACCACAAGCATAGATGAGAAGGACCTTCAATTTATAGCCAGTCTCTACTGGCAACAAAAAGCCACAATCAGAGTCAGGGGATAACATGACAGAAGTGGTCGTAATAAAAATGGAAGTGAGATTAGGGTTTATACTGTTGTCTTTGATCTTCAGTTGTTGTTACTCTGAGCATATCTTTCGAACAGCCCTTGAAGACATCAACATTGAGTGCTGATCAACAGCATTCGGCACACAGATGGCACCGTGTTGATAGCTGATAGCTAGGAAGGAGTACAGAGGCTTCTGGATTGCATTATGATGACTTGTAAGGAGTTTAGGTTGAGGCTGAGTGCCGAATTCATAGTCAGCACTTATACATGAGTGGAACCCGTAAGTAATAAGGGATCACTTGTAGTAAGTGTTCACTTATGTGAGTTTACATTTCATAGACAGCACTTAAAGAGTACACTCACTGATACAGTAAGTATTCACCGGAGATGTGGCAATGCTGTATATTATGCTCATGCTGATCGTGTAGTTCTGGCTACCGAATAGTGGGATGATCTATTGTGTTTTATTTATCGAAGGACATCACGCGACATTTGTTGTCATTTTTTAGGTTAAAAGATCGTCTATATTGTATTTGGTTTATCAGAATGGCTAACAAAACAGTGAGCTGAGACGACACCTGCAAGAACTTGGGTTGAAGTACATGCACATAATATAGAACAAGCAGATGGACCCAGTTTCTCAGCAGAATATGAATGACGTGGGAAAAACTTGTTGTGGACAATGCAAACTGTCACAAGTGAACTATGTAGTGCAAGTGGAAAGAAGTGGTTAAAGACTTTATTTGTAAAGTATGATATGATGTTTCATTTATTATGACCTAACCTGTACTGTTATTTGTAAAGTATGATATAATGTAATGACCTAACCTGTACTGTGTAAGATTTGTGACATATGCATTTGTAAATAGTAGAATTCTGTTCTATATTTCCTGGAAGGATCCAGAAAGTTACATGAATTGTTGAACAGGGTGTGTTGTTTTGTGGGTAATGTATTCTAGAAAATATTTCTGACTGTTCTGGAAATACGACGTTCGCGATCAGGTGTATCCTAGAATGTTTGTCAAAGTTCGCGACTGAAAGTAGGGTTGTGATTGGTGAGTCTAGGTGGCGATAGGGAACTCATGCAAGCTGATTGGTTGCTCCAAGGCCAGAGTTTACCTATATATAGAGAGAGGGGCAGTGTTCATAATAATTCGGTATTCTGAATTCGGTCTTGTCTTGGCCTGATCTGCCATTAGTCTGTGTTGGTCTGCGTCGTGTGCGAGGGCTCGCTTCCAGGATGGCGCACCTTTGGGTAAGCACTCTTACTTTCCGTTCCGGTTAAAATTTCCGTAATGTTCGTTTGCAGTTTCGTATAGGAGTCTGCCCTAGCCTAACCTAGATTTTCCAAATTAATTAATTAGGACGCCCTAGCTTTTCAGCTGGGCTTGCCTGTTTGTTGTCGAGGCATTCCCTTTTCTTATTTCACAAAATATGTAGATTGTAATTTAATATATTTACCTTGGGCTTTGCCTCTGGTAGTTATGTATCACTTGAGGTACGCTAGATTTTGGAGAACCTGTTCACTTCACTGTAAATTGCATGGTACGACTGCATTTGTAGTTAGATGTATAGTTGATTTGAAATTTGAATTTACACTGCTACGAAGGTATTATCAAAGAACGTCTAAATTATGTATATCACAGAACTTATAGTTCGTAAGTTGGGATTGTATTTGGAATGTATTTGTAAAATTCTTTTGTAAATAATATTTTTCAAATCTAAGGATCACGGCGATTTATTTCGGAATCCACAATCTAAGCCATGTCCATGCCTTCGGTAGGTTCCCAGCCTTTTCCACCTTCCCGGTTTGTTGTCCACTAGTTGGCCATACTGATATTTGCGTATATGTTGTTGTTGGAGATCCGCATAATGCCAGCTAACGTTTTTCTGAGGGTGTAGTGTTTTCTGATATTGTGTAGTTGCTCTTACCTTCCCCCTTTACTGTGTTTGTGCCTTGTTTTGTGTAACCACTGTTGTAGAGGTTACACAAACTACGAAAGTGCCCAGAGTCTAATTTTCTTTACATAATATGTTTATAGTTACCCAGGTACTTGAACCTATACAAATACACATCTAAATATAGAATATCTAGCCTTACAATGCTTTTAATGATTTGACAAATATATCTGTAGCTCTTACGTTGTAGTAGGCCTAATTACTTCTCCAATAAAATGTAAATGGTGTAGTATGTTTTGATGTGCGATGCCATGATTTCAGAAACTTGTGATATAATCTGGCAAATGATTGGTTGACTAACCTGATTTAATTAGCACCAACCAACCTTAAAATAAATGGTGATAGTGCAACACGTTCATTTTTCGTATAACTCAGTATTGTTCTTTACTCTTCTATAGGCCTATAGTCATGATAACTTATCAACTTGTAACACGTTTCCAATGAATTAAGCAAAATAATAATAATAATAATAATAATAATAATAATAATAATAATAATAATAATAACAATAACTTGAAATTAAGAGGTGGCATATAATCTCAAAACAATATCTTCATTAATGGTGAGATAGTGAGTCCTCTAGAGGTTATGTTCACTCTCTCAATCAAAGGAACAAAGATATTCATAACTGTCACTTTACCAAAACAAAATCTTCTTTCAGTTGTTGGTCACATTACATTTCAACAGGATTTTCCATCTCTACTCCGTGCACAGAAAGCATTCTGTGAATGAAATGCAGTATATTCAGCAAAAATCATTATTCTCCATCTTGCTGCAACATAAGTGAGTCACTTAAGTGTATGAGGGAGGTCCACTTATAGCAATAAGTGGGACACTTAAGTAGGTAATATGAAATGAAACCTGTCTAATAAGGGGCACCTATGTATAAGTGCTGTATATGAATTCGGCCCTGAATGTCAACATGACCAAATACATGATCTTGGCCAAGCAGCCAGTGACAGATCAAGGCATGTTGGTGGCAGGAAGTCCTCTCCACAGTTGTCGAGATGGCTTATTTGGGCCTCCAGTCAGTGAGGATTGGGACCACTCCCTGGAATTTGATCGCATTGAGAAGGCAAGAACCATGTTATTCAAGATCCTGAAAGACCTCTAAGGCCATGACCGCAACCTCGACCTCAGAGTAAGTCTTCTTCGTTGTTATGTCTTTACCATCAAGATATGGAAACTTGTCTTCTTTGGTCACATGATGTAACACCCTGAGAAATATGCTCTGTTCCAAAAAGAAAGATATGTTGCAGATGCGGCTTGTACAGAATAAAGATCTCGTTGCTGGGAAACATACGTCAGTAGTTCTCTCCATATCAGGCAACATGTTTGTTAACATCCGCTTAAGAACATGACACTTTACAAAGGTAAAATTAAGTGTATCCTCCTAATTCAATATATCACATAATTCCATCGTTAGATGGAGTAAACAAGTATGTTTTGGCTCATTTGAGTCATCTTCAGTGAAAAGGGGGGGGGGGGAAGGGTTTTAAATAATTTACATAATACAAGCTAAAAATGTGCCAAACAACATAATGAAGGAACAAATGAAGAAACAAAAGAAGAAACAATATTTACATCATCATATGGAGCAAAAAACAACTCGCTGAGATAAAATTCAGTGAAAACAGGGGTTAATAGAAAACATAATTTTATCTAAAAACTGTGTCAACCTAAGAAGATAAGAAATGAAAACAAGTGATACAGATGGAAACGAACAATAAGTGCACATACCGAGGTTGCAGGCCTCTTAGTTTACAAAATTTTGGTTGTATAACAATTCAATACAGGATGAAATCACTTTGTCGAAAATTCTGACCAAAAGTCTGCCTTTGTAGAAACACCATCACCTCGAATGGCTAGGAAGGGAGCTGCTGTTCTAAAGTTTTAAATTTCATCGGGGTTTTTCCATCACTTGTCACATGCATTTTGCCTGCACGTTATCTCAGGCTTGGTTTCTCAAACTTTTTCGCTCCTGATGTGATGGTGTTTCTACAAAGGTAGACTTCTCAATCTAGCGGTCGCGTTCTCAGTTATTGTTTCACAATGTTGGCTGGTTTGTTTGCCTTATTTTAGAAGGCCGGGAGGGCCGCGATAAAAATTGAGAAGCTGTGTTAGAGAAGATGACAGATGCATGATAAACTGTAAGTGACCTAGTGGAAACCATCTATGAAGTTCCAATCTGTAATGGAAAAAATAAGGTTGTGTGAGAAACTTGGGCTCATGAGTAACACAGCTTCTTCTTCTTCTGTCCTGGCCATATATGTACCCATAAAACAGGCACTCCCGAGCTTACCCAGGGTCGGCTCGTGTGACTCGAGAGAGTATGTCTGACATTCTTGCACCATATCTAATGGCACTTCACTTTTCCTTAAGGCCTCAAAAGTTCGTTTCCATATTGCCTTAGGACACCCTCTTCCTCTATTCGGCTCTTTTATGGCAAGACCGTTCTGTACTAAATGGCATTCATTTCTTCTTCTGACATGACCATACCAACGGAGCTGTTTTCCCTCCATTTTGTCACTGATGGGCACAGCTTTGAAAGATCCTCACACATGCTCATTGTGCACTTTGTCATGCAGAGTGACTCCCATCGCAACATCTGCATCGCTGTGACCTGCATTCGCTAGTCATACTTTTTCTGCCTTGTGCAACATTCGGAGCTGTACATGAGGGCAGGCCGGACAGTGGATTAGTACACTTTGTCCTTTAATTTGACTGGCATCCGCTTATCACACAGAACACCAGTAAGAAACCATCATTTCATCCAGCCAACATTGATGCGGTGCTTGACATGTGCATTGATATTACCATCCATTGTGATGACTGAATCAAGATATTTGAACTTGTCGGTCATCGTCATTGGTTCCCCAACAAGGAAGACAGTGTTGTATGGGCCCGCTTGCCCAGGCTGTGCAAAGTTGAAGAACATATCGTCCCTGCTCTGGCAAACTAACGAATCTGAAAATTGTCAAGAGGTTAGGAGAGCTGAAAGAAGTTGTGATTACTCATGTCAAATCAATTTTTATATTTAATTATTGGTTTTATGTGTTAGACATATAGAATGAGCTGCAGATGTGAGACTTTGTCAGAGGGTAGACAGTATATAAATAACAAAATCTAGACCAGAACTTCAGAACTACAGATTCCTTAGTTTGTCAGTTTCGCTAGTTTGCCAGAGCAGGGACGATATACTCTGTCTTCTTGCGACTTATTCTTTATCCATTTGCCTCTAGTATTACTTACCATCATTCCAAGACTGCCTCAACCTTCTGACATGATTCACCAACGAAAACAATATCATCTGCGTGAAGTATGGTCCACACCAGGTCTGTCATCAGCTGCTCCGTCACGTAGTTGATGACTATGTTGAACAGTGCTGGGCTCAGTGCCGACCCCTGATGTACACAGACATCAACATGGAAACTATCTAAAACACCTGCTGTGGTTTTCACCATAGTAGTTGGACGTAGGTACATATCTTGGATGATCTTCATATGACCTCAGGAACTTTTTGATGTTTGAGTGCTGTCTAATGCACCATCCTTCGGGGAAATTCTTTCTTGAGCCATATGGGGCGACCCATGTATTGCACCGGCTGTTTCTCCCCTTCCGATTACATCACGTATAAGAATCGACTGAATGGATCATCCATTAATAATGATGCTAAGTATCAGTAGCTATGTTTGTCTCCATTAATCGGTGTATAATAAGTTCATCACGCTTGTACAGGTTCCAATTAAAGCAGTTTTCTCCATTTCGCGTTCTGCTGTAAGCGTTAAAATCATCTTCAACTTGCTACTCGATACCTCTCAGGGGTAACTAATGTGCATCAATAAGGGATATTTTTTTAATGTGAGGTCGACAGGGAACCCGCATTTCCTTTCATAAAATTTACCAGCACTTTCCCCCTTCCTTACCAATAAAGTCATCATCCAAACTCATTCAACTAAGAATAATCATGTAATAATTCAACATAAGCTTATCTGCTATAATTATGAAAATAAACTGCAATAGTAGTAATTTAAATATATAAATACTCGGTTTATTCAAAGAATTAATATAGGATGAATTAAAATGATAAAATAATATCCAATTTCATTCAGTATCTCTTCATGGAAAGGATAAATCTATAAAGTTTTTGATTAAGCTTAATCATTCTTCTCGTAAAAAAATATATATATATGATTCTCACAATGTAAAACAAAGAAAACTTTATGGAGTTACGTAAGTCATGACTATCAATCTAATTAGATAGTATTCTTGTTGAATATTCATGAAATTAAAGTATTAATTAAGTTAACGTATGGATAAAATCATAAGTAAAAAAATTAAAAATGGTTAACATCAAAATTGAATCTCATTCAGTTAACTTGAAATTGCTTATTTCATTTTTTTTTTGAACAAATCATTCATCATTCCCTTCATCTCTGATCTTCAAATGTAATGCTAGCAGAGAAAGCAAAGTTCCACATTATTATAGCTCCCAATGGCTATTCAAATATATTCCGATGTATATAAAAAAAAATATCAATCACTTTCACCAAGTTACTGGATAAATATATCCAAATTATTTCCTAAGAAATAAATGTAGGTATCACCTAACAATAAATTATTATCATTATCCTATCAGGTCTTACGTATATCGAGAATCATGATTGCGTCTAAGTTCAATTACGATTTCATGGAATTTTATAGAATATAATTAGTAACAATATTTATTTATCAGTGGCGGAGACTTGATTCAAGAAAATGCTTCCTTTCCTCAGTGATAATTTTGACAACAAATACCAAACAAGACTCGTTATAACATGCATAATCTTGTCAGAAGAATTCAGGTTTACCTCAATATTTATTATTTGGAGATGTTATTTTTGTGAGTAAATATGGTTATATATATATATATGGTTATCAACCTACGAATTGCGTAACGTATTTACAGCAAGAATATCCCATTAACCCAAAAATATCTTATAATGTTATTCAATTCATGCCGCCAACACATCAAATAAAATCAATGGTTAATATCACATCATGTAATTACTACCAATAAATCTCAAGTATCCATCTCTCTCCATATTTCAACCGTAAACATTACAACTTCACCTAATTCATTTCTACAAATATATCCCTCAGCATATTTATACTTATAATCTCATGTTTATGGCGAATAAACTCTTAATTACCCATATAAATATCTAACATTACTTCTTTAGCGGCGTAAAGTCTCAATATTCTATCATCGAGTGACAACATTGCATTAATGGGTTATACCTCTGCTCAAAAACATATAATCACTCATCCCTCTAAGAGAAATACAAGTATGAACAAATCAAGTTCATATTTACTCACATGTGACCGCGTACTGCCGATAACCAGATCTTATTAACCAACAAAAACATCTAACTCCACTCCGTATTACGGTTAGATTATAACACATTATGCATTTCACTTTTCCTTGGTAATCGTCGAAACATTGTTTTAAGTCTCTCCATATTTGGCTAAATTCATCCCTACATAAGGATATTGGTTTCTGCAATCGAAGATTACCTATTTCCCTGGTTTTAAAGCGATTATGATAACTTCCTTTCGAAGACACTACACATTGAAAATACATCTCGAAGAAATAAATATGACCTTCATGAAAATCATGCTTCTAACCTCTAATTACTACATTTAAAATTTAGGCAATAATTATTTTGGATAAATAAAAATGCTCGGAACTTAGCTTTATCTGCTGGCATTACTGGACTGGGCTAGACTTCTTCTCCGTCATCATTAGGCAGTTGGCCGGCTTCAGGTCATAGCTGCGTCGCACATTGGCAGTAGCAACTGGTTACGGGCTTGTAGAATCAGCTGGCGTGGAGTCGGTCAGTCGCCAGCCTCATTTGCAAACTAGTCACTCATGTTGAGGCCGTTGATTGCATGTAATAGAAACATATCCAACATCATAGTTAGTGACAAAATCCAGTTCTTGAGGAACTTCTCTTGTATCTAACTACAATTTTTAACAAGTTGAAAACCTACAACCTGTTTTCCAGTCATTGACCGGTTCAGGGATGTAATGAATGAAGCAGATATAGGCTATTAGTACGATGGGGTCGCCACTCCCAAAGTGATTTATTAATGAGCGATAAATGCTATGAAATGATACTGGAGAGTGTTGCTGGAATGAAAGATGACAGGGAAAACCGGAGTACCCGGAGAAAAACCTGTCCCGCCTCCGCTTTGTCCAGCACAAATCTCACATGGAGTCACCGGGATTTGAACCACGGTATCCAGCGGTGAGAGGCCGACGCGCTGCCGTCTGAGCCACGGAGGCTCCTTTTAACAAGTTATTCTACCAAAATTCAATGTTAATTCTGAGTCAGAAACTTTGTAATGGTATTCTAGTCCACTTTCAGCCTTTCGTTAATATATTCTCAATTGGCGATAGTTTATTTTAACTGGTGACTCGCGTCAACTTTTGGTGTTAAACTCAGTCTTCAATAATATATATCCTCCTTCTTTCTTTACGATTTCCTCCTCGTTTCTTTAAGATTTCCTCCTCGTTAGTCTTGATATCAATCTATGTGTTTGGCGCAATTTTTAATACTACTTGACGTATTAGTTATTCTTGAATTCTTGCTAGGTAGAAGTTTCCTTGTGACAACTTTTTCTTTCCGTGAATAGCAGTAATAATTTTTCTAACAATCTAAAACACCCTGCATTTTATTTTTCACGGCCACGTGGATTCTTTAAGTCTGACTGTCTTACGTCGCGATCATGGCTTAATTAGTTCGTTAAATTAGTATTCTTTTTGAGGCATTCATGGCTTCTTTGATTCTATCTGTCCGTATTTTATGATGTAACCACGGCCTATTTAACTTGATATTTCCGTACTTTCTTCAGATTTATTGCTCTACAACATAATCTTTGTCATCTTACTACGTTGCATGGCAAATATAGATGTTGTAATACTTTTTTTTTTTCATAAGATCACTGCAATGAAACGGTACACTAAGAACGCGATCAAAGGCTTCCTCCAGATTGATGAATACCATATCAATACCTTGTTTCTCAAAAATCTTCAGTAATTCATATGAATGTCTGTTATTGTAGGCAAGCACTGCAAAGATGTCCTCCTTTAGTATGTTCTGCAGAAACGATTAGCATTTCAGTCACCTAGGTTCAGCATGTGTCCTATTGTCTAGTAGGCACTGGGTCCTCCCTGGGCGCTGATAACTTGTTCCATGCGTGATGGCATCAACGCCTATAAGGCGCGAATGGCACCCTGGAGTACAGCCATTCATGCAGCAGTCACCTGGTTCCACAGTTCATCCTCGGTGGATGGCATTGGGTCACAGTGCCTTATCCGTCGTTCACCATATCCCACACATTTTCGATTAGCAACAAGTCTGGTGATCGGGCGGGCCACGGCAACAGTCTGACATCCTGTGACAACAAGAAGGCACATGTTCGTGCAGCAAGATGTGATCACACATTATTCTGTTGAAACATGGCATCTGAGGTATCATGCAGAAAGGGTATGGCTACGGGCTGCAGGATATCATTCACACAGGTCAAACTGGTCACAGTGCCGTGGACACGTACCAACCGTGATTTGTGGTTGTACACAATAGCACCCCACACCATAAGGCCTTGAGTTGGTGCTGTACGTCTTGTGTGAATGCAGTCAATGTGATGCCTCTCCCCCTGTCTGTGGCGAACCAAAAGCAGCCATCATTTTCAAACAAACAGAACTTAGATTCATCCGAAAACACTATCTGCTGCCGTTCCTGTCCCGAGTGATGTCGTTCTATACACCATTGCAGTCTAGCATGTTTATGCACCTTATTCAAAGGTAGGCGGAAGAGTGGACGACACGCCGGTAACCCAGACCGTAATAAACGGCAACGGACTATCATTCCTGTTAGTGTACAATGTGTTACACTGTTGCGCCAGAGCTGAGGTGAACGCAGATCTGTCCTGCAATGCCATTCAGATGAGGTGTCAATTTTCTCGGGGGGTTGTCTGGGTGGTGCGACCAGACCCATCTCGTCGTGTTCTACGGCCTTCTGTGAACCATTCTGTACACAGCTGTTGCACAGCCGACACACTTCGTCCGACATGAGCAGCAATTTCCCAGATGGATTCATCACGGTCTGTCATGCCAATAATGCGCCCTCTTTCAAACTCGCTCATTTGACGGTACGGTTCTTGCATACATCTGCGAGGCATCCTGCATGTCTGATCAAGTCACACTGATCCATTACCTTTGGTTTATAGTGACAATGAGAGCCGCAGGCACATTTTACCAGTCGGTGGTGTTGCGCCGAGATATCGATGTGGACCTTGAACCTGAGTGCCAACATGGTTCAAATGCTAATCATTTCTTCAGAACATACTAATGCACGTGTCCTGTGAATATGCTTTCTATCTCTAGTCTTTCAAGGTGTTCTGGTTTTTATGAACCTGAGTGTATCTTTTTGCTCCTCAGTTAGGGTTGTTTTGGGGTTGGTTAATTGTTTTATTCTTTATTCTGTTGACATAATATCCCAGGGCTGGCCACAACGAGGCTCACGAGCTGCATGCGGCTCTTGAGTCAGTTTCGTGTGGCTCTTGACACCAACCTTAAGAGTAAAATTAAATGATATAATAATGGAATCTAACGACATCTCGCAGCCGGCGACAGTCAGTAGCAGCGATGTGCGGCTTAACGTTATTAGTGCTGTAGGTCAGTAGTGAGAGAGAGGAGGTGAAGATAGTTCTGCGGCCTTCCGTTAGATAGTGCTTTGAGCGGGAGAGTGTGTCAGTGAGTCAGTGTCTTGAGGTGAAGCCAATCGCGTTCACGTATAGGCAGTAGTGAATGCCGATACTTTTCTGTGTGCAGTTGTGTGCTGTTTCAGTACAGTTGTGGCCTGGTGTCCGAGCAGTTGCATGCTGTCTAAGAAGCGCATATATTAAGAGGAGAATCAAGCTTTTAATACCGCCCGGGAGGAAGAATTCGTTTTTGTAGAAAGAAACGGTAAGCCAATGTGTATTTTGTGTCAAATAACTTTGTCACAGTTCAAGGCCAGTAATCTAAAACGCCATCATGACACTAACCACAGCGGTTTCAATAAAGATTTTCCTGTTGGCTCGCAGTTAAGGAAAACCAAACTGAAAACACTAAAGGAAAAACTTCATGGACAGAGCAGGGTTATGTCAATGTTTACCAAGGAAGCCGATTTGACAGCTGAAGCTGGCTTCATCTTGGCTTTTAATATTGCAAAAGCAGAAAAGCCTTACACAGAGGGGGAGATTGTTAAGAAGAACATGGTACAAGTTATTTCTGTTTTAGAACCCGAAAATAAAAAACTGCAGAAACTGATCAACGAAATGCCCGCTGCTAGACACACAATAGAGAAGCGAGTTTCTGTTATTAGTTCGGAAATTTAAAATAATTGACAAAAAAATCTACAATTTATTAAAATTCGTTCCACCTTTTCAATACCAAAAATGTTGTTCGATGAAATTACAACATGTATATTTATTTTATCAGGACTAGTTTCGACGCTTTATATTGCATCATCATCACCTGATATACACTGGAAACATTGGCAAACATATATAAGTTTATCTACGTCACACACGTTTGCCAATGTTTCCAGTGTATATCGGCCGATGATGATGCAATATAAAGCATCGAAACTAGTCCTGATAAAATAAATATACATGTTGTAATTTCATCTTAACAAAATTTTTGGTATTGAATAAGGTGGATACGAATTTTAATAAATTGTAATCTTGGTTCAATACGGACGAATAATGAAATTTATATACTTAACCAAAAAAAATCTAAGCGAGTGCTCAGCAATAAGTCTGCCTCTGGACGAGTCCAGTGATTTCAAAGGTAAACCACAACTAGCCCATATTTGTGAGGTATGTGTCAAAGGGCTTTGTAGGTGGTGGAATCACTTTTAGACCTGATTACTTTGAAGGATACTACTGATGGTTGTGACATTAAAGAAGCCCTGAAAAACTCAGTGCCTATCGGTAATATTGTCAGCATTGCTACCGATGTTGCAGCATCTATGACTGGCACAAAACAAGGGCTTATTGGGCTTTTAAATGCAGACACATCATTTCCTGATTTCCTACCTGTACATTGTATTATTCACAGAGAACATTTAGCAGCAAAATATTTTGAGTACCCGCATATTATGGAGGTAGTTCTAAAAATAGTGAACTCTGTTCGCTCATGTGCCAAAACACACTGGCAGTTCAAATCTTTTATAGAAGATATAAGCTTCCTGATGATGTTTCATGGTACTGCTTGGTGAGATGGCTGTCAATAAGCAGTGTTCGTGGCAGATTTTTGAATTACTTGATGCAATCAAACAGTTTATGGAAGAAAAAGGAAAATAATTCCCTGAACTTAATGACCTCCAGTGGTTGTTAGATTTGGCTTTTTTACAGATGTGGTCCAGCATTAAAAACGCTAAATATATCTTAATAAGGAAGAGAAAAACTTATTTCTGATTTGGCCTAGACTGTAGTTAGCTTTCACAGCAAGTTGAAGCTTTTTTGGAAAGACCTTCTGACTAAAACATTTTATCACTTCAAATGTTGAAGAAAATTACTGAAAGCCTTCTTGACGTTCAAGTGGAAACTGAAGATTACATGAGTAAAATGTCTGAACTTGCTGAAGAAATAAATGGCAGATTTAATGATTTGAGATCACTTAAACTTCATTCCTGGAAAACCCTTTTTGTGTTGATGTTGTGGGCGAAGGCTGTCCTGTTTCATCACCAATAACAAAGGATACAGCAGCTGCAGAGTTCGAGCTACTAGAACTGCAAGAGGACGAAGGACTAAAAGGACTCAAACGAAGTGCCGTTTCTACCATAGAATTTTGGAAGAATGTTGCAGAAGAAAAATACTCACTAACAAAGGAGTGTGCCAAGAGACTTATCTCAATCTCTAGGACTATTTATGTGTGTAAATCACTGTACTTAAGGCTTAAATTCATTAAATCTAAATATCTATCTGAACTAACTGATGATTATTTTAGTGACCTTCTGCGAACTGCGCTTACCAGTTATCAGCCAGATTTCATAAAACTAACAGCATAAATGAACACTCGAAAAAGCACTTCTCAAAAGTAAAATCTCATTCCTCGATGTATACCTGCACAATAATGTTCTGTGTAGTACAGAAAATAAATGTTCCTTCATTTGTTATAAAATGAAAAAAAACGTGTCTTCATTTTATAAACCATTTTCTAAATATGATCCCAATTTTGTCTCCTAAATTCGCAGCTCCCAGAATTAAGGTTAGTGGCCACCCCTGTAATATCTATTACTCCTCACAGTCTTCTAAATTATTTCCATTTCTTTATTAAAACAGTCTTTCTTCAAGGGAACCCTAAATCAATCAATCAATCAATCAATCAATCAATCAATCAATCAATCAATCAGTCAATACTGATCTGCATTTAGGGCAGTCGCCCAGGTGGCAGATTCCCTATCTGTTGCTTTCCTAGCCTTTTCCTAAATGATTTCAAAGAAATTGGAAATTTATTGAACATCTCCCTTGGCAATTTATTCCAATCCCTAACTCCCCTTCCTATAAATGAATATTTGCCCCAGTTTGTCCTCTTGAATTCCAACTTTATCTTCATATTGTGATCTTTCCTACTTTTATAAACGCCATTCAAACTTATTCGTCTACTAATGTCATTCCACGCCATCTCTCCGCTGACAGCTCGGAACATACCACTTAGTCGAGCAGCTCTTCTTCTTTCTCTCAGTTCTTCCCAACCCAAACATTGCAACATTTTTGTAACGCTACTCTTTTGTCGGAAATCACCCAGAACAAATCGAGCTGCTTTTCTTTGGATTTTTTCCAGTTCTTGAATCAGGTAATCCTGGTGAGGGTCCCATACACTGGAACCATACTCTAGTTGGGGTCTTACCAGAGACTTATATGCACTCTCCTTTACATCCTTACTACAACCTCTAAACACCCTCATAACCATGTGCAGAGATCTGTACCATTTATTTACAATCTCTTTTATGTGATTACCCCAATGAAGATCTTTCGTTATATTAACACCTAGATACTTACAATGATCCCCAAAAGGAACTTTCACCCCATCAACGCAGTAATTAAAACTGAGAGGACTTTTCCTATTTGTGAAACTCAGAACCTGACTTTTAACCCCGTTTATCACCATACAATTGCCTGCTGTCCATCTCACAACATTTTCGAGGTCACGTTGCAGTTGCTCACAATCTTGTAACTTATTTATCACTCTGTAGAGAATAACATCATCCGCAAAAAGCCTTACCTCCGATTCCACTCCTGTACTCATATCATTTATATATATAAGAAAACATAAAGGTCCAATAATACTGCCTTGCGGAATTCCCCTCTTAATTATTACAGGGTCAGATAAAGCTTTGCCTACTCTAATTCTCTGAGATCTATTTTCTAGAAATATAGCAACCTATTCAGTCACTCTTTTGTCTAGTCCAATTGCACTCATTTTTGCCAGTAGTCTCCCGTGATCCATCATGTCAAGTGCTTTAGACATGTCAATCGCGATACAGTCCATTTGACCTCCAGAATCCATGATATCTGCTATATCTTGCTGGAATCCTACAAGTTGAGCTTCAGTGGAAAAACCCTTCCTAAAACCGAATTGCCTTCTATCGAACCAGTTATTAATTTCACAAACATGTCTAATATAATCAGAAAGAATGCCTTCCCAAAGCTTACATACAATGCATGTCAAACTTACTGGCCTGTAATTTTCAGCTTTATGTCTATCACCCTTTCCTTTATACACCGGGGCTACTATAGCAACTCTCCATTCATCTGGTATAGCTCCTCCAACCAAACAATAATCAAATAAGTACTTCAGATATGGTACTATATCCCAACCCATTGTCTTTAGTATATCCCCAGAAATCTGATCAATTCCAGCCGCTTTTGTAGTTTTCAACTTTTGTATCTTATTGTAAATGTCATTATTATCATACGTAAATTTTATTACTTCTTTGGCCTTAGTCTCCTCCTCTATCTCGACATCATCCTTGTAACCAACAATCTTTACATACTGCTGACTGAATACTTCTGCCTTTTGAAGATCATCACGTACACACTCCCCTTGTTCATTAATTATTCCTGGAATGACCTTCTTGGAACCTGTTTCTGCCCTAAAATACCTATACATACACTTCCATTTTTCACTAAAATTCGTATGACTGCCAATTATGCTTGCCATCATGTTATCCTTAGCTGCCTTCTTTGCTAGATTCAATTTTCTAGTAAGTTCCTTCAATTTCTCCTTACTTCCACAGCCATTTCTAACTCTATTTCTTTCCAGTCTGCACCTCCTTCTTAGTCTCTTTATTTCTCTATTATAATAAGGTGGGTCTTTATCATTCCTTACCTCCCTTAATGGTACAAACCTGTTTTCGCATTCCTCAACAATTCCTCCCAGAGTCTGTTTACATTTTTATTTACCGTTTTCCACCGATCATAGCTACTTTTTAGAAACTGCCTCATGCCTGCTTTATCAGCCATATGGTACTGCCTAACAGTCCTACTTTTAAGACCTTCCTTTCTATCACATTTATTTTTAACTACCACTAAAACAGCTTCATGATCACTAATACCATCTATTACTTCAGTTTTCCTATAGAGCTCATCTGGTTTTTATCAGCACTACATCCAGGATATTTTTCCCTCTGGTTGGTTCCATCACTTTCTGAATCAGCTGTCCTTCCCATATTAACTTATTTGCCATTTGTTGGTCATGCTTCCTGTCGTTTGCATTTCCTTCCCAATTGACATCTGGCAAATTCAGATCTCCCGCTACAATCACATTTCTTTCCATGTCGTTTCCCACATAGCTGACTATCCTATCAAATAATTCCGAATCCGCGTCAGTGCTACCCTTTCCCGATCTGTACACTTCAAATATATCAAGTTGCCTATTATCTTTAGAAATGAGCCTTACACCTAGAATTTCATGCGTCTCATCTGTAACTTTTTCGTAGCTTACAAATTCTTTTTTCACCAGAATGAACACTCCCCGTCCCACCCTTCCTATCCTATCTCTACGATACACACTCCAGTGCCGTGAGAAAATTTCTGCATCCATTTTGTTCTATTAATTAGACTGAAAAATGTTGTACTGTTGTGGGTGATTGGAATCTTTCCTAATAATAAATTGTGTTTGTTTGTATTTGTTTCTTAAATATCTGATATTCAAATCTTCTGTTACTCTTATCTCAATATCCAAATAACTTAAGAGGGGTTTTTTTTTTTTCCTGATTCCATATTGGACTTTTGCATCTAACTCTTCAATGGCTATAAAAGTTTGTCCAGACTTAGATTTTGTTCATCTGTAAGAACAGATATATCATTCACGTTAAACCACACCTCTAAACCTTTTATTTTATTGATTATTCTGTTCTAAGGAGACCTAATGCAGGTGATCCCATACCTAAAGCTTTATTTTCTTTATAGATATTATTATTGAAAATAAAATAATCATTGTCCAATATAAAAGTTAATATTGTAATAAATTCTTCTATTTCTGCTTTTCTGCTCACTGTAGTTTGTCAAATTTTCTCTTATAATTTCTATTTTAAAAGTGAGCATGTTAAGAGTACATGTCCTTGATATCAAGACTGTGAATTGTGTTATCTGTTAATATAATATTTTTAGTTCTATTACAGAAATCAATGGTGTTATTAAGTATTACTGTTGAAGTAAATTTAAAATGCTTCGTGAATTTTTTGTATAAATTTTTCAGTCTTATATGTCGGGCTATTTCTAAAATTTACTATTGGCCTGATAAGTGTATTTTGTTTATGACTTTTTGGGTAACGCTCTTAAGGTGGATAGACCTGGGTTCTTATTAATTAAGCAATTAGTATCCTTGGAATAAAATAAAAAGCTTATGTTATTGAATATTCTTTCGAGTTTCTTCTGTGTGACTAAGTTTTTAAATATGTAAAATATTATCCTCATACTCTATTATTTTGGAATTTTTTTAATGACCTCATATCTTACAGCATCCTGTTCGTCTATTGCTGTGTTACATACAACCTGTTCTGTTTCCATTAACAATATAACAATTTATTATTGTTGTTATTATTATTATTAAATTTTCGCCAGTTATGTTTAGGTCCCGTGTTCTCATTGAATGTAGTTCTAGTTAAGTTTTTTACTGGAGGATAAAAATTATGTTCACTTTTATTTTGTTTTTTACAATTACTATTATTGTCATTCAAATGGACTTCAAATTTTCTGTCTTAACATTTCTTGTTTCTTCTTGAGAATGAAATACATCACATCAAATCAAAATACTTTATTTGCAAATGAGGTCTACCTAGGTGGCAAATGATACACAAAAATACATTATTCTCAACAACCAATAGTAAATTTAAGAAGACATTTTTTCCTAAAAGACAGTATTATAATATTTTTTTCCATTAAACGCACAGCTCATCCTTAATAAATTTATATTATTTACAAAATTCTACTCATAATATCTTCTGTACTTACACACATAATCAACTCATATACAGTATGTGGAATCACTTCAAAAAATACTATACAATGTTGCTATAAGATTTAAATGTACGTTGATTTTTTTTTTCCCTCCACATTTTGGTGCCAAACGTGCATAACGACCTACTGCATCTTAACCAGAGCCCCTTTTTCCACTGCTTTTCGGAGTTCCTGAAGGGCCTTCACAGCTAGCGTTATGGTCCTAGGGCTCTCGAAGTCCCCAGTGTACTTCACCCCTACAGGCAGGCCCCTACTTCAGCTGTCCAGTCTCCATAGACAAGGGGATGGAATTAATTTATTCTCAAAAATTCTTTATTACAATAATCTGCACAGGTCGAATGTCCTCTAACATTTCTTTTCTCTGTTGCCGTTTATTCTTTTCTTGAATATCTGTACAGATTTTGGAAAAGGATCAAACACTTCCCCAAGTAAACTGTTTCACTCCTTCACACCCTTCCCAATGAATGAAAATTTACCTCAATCATTTCTGCTAAAATCCCATCTAATTTTATACTTGTGATCAGCCCTGCTGATATAATTACTTTCCAACTGAAGACTCTCATGGATTTCTTCCAATGCTTCCTCTCCTGTATAAGCTCTATATAATCAAATAAGTCTAGTTTTCTCCCTTCTCTTACTTAAAGCTTCCCACCCAAGTTTCTGTAACATTTCTGATGCACTACTATTTCTCCTGAAATCTGTTACAAATCTTGCTGCTTTCCTCTGCACACCATCTATTTCTTTTATTAGGTGAGGATCCCAAACACTGTTTGCATATTCCAATAATGGACAAACCACACTTAAATAACTTTTCTCTTTTAATTCTTTGTTGCATCCTTTAAGTAGCCTCATTATGCCATGTAACGATCTGTATGCTTTTCCAACAATTTCATCAACATGACCCTTCCAGTGGAAATTACTTCCAAATCTCACACCTAAGTATTTGCACTTGCCATCTTTTAGGACAATTACCTCATGCAAAATATATTTAAATTCAGTTTTTAAGCTCCTGTTTGTAAATGATGTGACAATTGATTTGCCTCCATTAATCATATTATTCTCTTCAACCCATTGTTGGATACTGTCAAGGTCCCTATGTAATTCCGTACAATCTTGTATGTTATTTATTTCCCTATAAACACTTATATCATCTGCATACAATCTTTTTTTGATGCTATATTGTTCCCTAAATCATTTGCGTATATTAAGAATAGTAATGGGCCAATTTTACTACCCTGTGGAATGTGGAGTATAATTATATATGATATGATATGATATGATATGATATGATATGATATGATATGATATGATATGATATGATATGATATGATATGATATGATATGATATGATATGAAACGGCGTATGGCTTTTAGTGCCGGGAGTGTCTGAGGACATGTTCTGCTCGCCAGGTGCAGGTCTTTTGATTTGACACCTGTAGGTGACCTGCGCGTCGTGATGAGAATGAAATGATGATGAAGATGACACATACACCCAGCCCCCGTGCCAGCGAAATTAACTAATGGTGGTTAAAATTCCCGACCCTGCCGGGAATCGAACCCGGGACCCCTCTGACCAAATGCCAGCACGCTAACCATTTACCCATGGAGCCCGATGATATGATATGATATGATATGATATGATATGATATGATATGATATGATATGATATGATATGATATGATATGATATGATATGATATGATATATGATATGATATGATATGATATGATATGATATGATATGATATGATATGATATGATATGATATGATATGATATGATATGTCGTATGGCTTTTAGTGCCGGGATATCCCAGGACGCGTTCGGCTCGCCAAGTGCAGGTCTTTCTATTTAATGCCCTTAGGCGACCTGCGCGTTGTGATGAGGATGAAATGATGATGAAGACAACACATACACCCAGCCCCCGTGCCATTGTAATTAACCAATTAAGGTTGTAACCGCTTAGACGGATAACATTCTTTACCCGATATCTCCATTTTTTTACTCGTCGTTGGGCAACCTAGTTTGACGAAATGGAGTCGCTCAGCGGATACCTCAGGGTTTTCTTGTTGCAAGTAAGACATGTAATCTTACTGTAGAATTCGTTTTACGTGAGTTGAAGAGAATTCCAACTCACGGGTGACACCTATCGTTACTCACGATATAATAATAATCATCGCCGACAACCTTATCAGAGTATTGACTTCGAGAGAACTTACCATGGTTAAATGAACACTTAATTACACGGTACCTTTCTTAGCCATTAATTAACTTACAAACTAGACAGTAATTAAAGAATTCATGACACCAGCAATTATAGAAAAATAACAAGATATTTATTAATAAAATATTAAGTTATTAAATTTCCATATTATGCGACGCATTATTTAAAATTGACTGAAAATACGTATGGAGAATGAGTCAGCGCTGGCTCGTAAATAAACGAAAATAATATTTAGTATTTAAATTATTAAGCAGATCAGTTCCTTTGTGAAGTAGAAGTTCAATATTTACACTTTTACAATAGATCACTGGACACATCTGAGGTCCACCTCGCAATTGCAATGTAAGTATAACATCGACACAAATAACTATTTCCGATAGTTCACTTTCTTTAGTCTGATTAAACCAGTCTCACTTGGACATAATATCCAGCCGAAATGCCTCTCAAATACATTAATAAGTTAAGTCTGAATAAATTGGAGTACATTTAAATAGATATGAATAAATTAAAAGTAATCAAAAATAGATCTAAGTAAATTAAGATAATTTCAAGTGAAAATCCGAAGTCATGATTTTGTTGCAACGATCTCGTTGTGCTTGGATAACTACTTACGAACTAAGGCATTCCTTCCTAGTGCCAGTTAAATACGGCTCCTACTCTAGCCTTTCCCTAGCTGAAGTTCGTTAAAGAAATGTACGATCAAACGGAGAAATATTAATCGATGTAGCTATCTATCTAATTTCAACATAATCTTTGGCTGTCTTACACATGTCCTTTTAGGTTCAATGTCCCTTTCTATAGTTATCTTCCAATAACATTCAACTACAATGCAAGCTACTTCTCTCTTATGCAGTTACTATGAAGCGCTATGCCGCGAGGTTTAGAAACATAATCTCATATACGTCGGTGTCGTAATGTATCTGGTTAACTACAGCTATTCAAAGTATCGTAGTATTCTACTGTTCATTATAAATCATCTACACTGACATACGATTACGTCACGAGCATACATCTATAATAGAAAATCCAGTTCGTACCTTGGCTTGTGTAGCTCCAGCGGTGTGGGCACTCATTACGCAAATAAATCATAAAATAAACTTGTAGTGTGGCATGACTTAACTTGCAGGTACACGATGGTCCTGCATCGCGTAAAACCATCTCATATCACTATATATGTATATAACTCGAAACTTTCATCCAATTACCATAATCATATTCTTATTACAACATCCATTTAATATTAACACCGTAGCCTCCATAATAATTATATCGTGTTCCCAACTTCACGACTACGTTAAAATACCACACAGTTTCTTAATAATATTTACAAGTCAGAGCTTCTCATAACCTACGGACGAGTTCAATGCCCTTTTTATGAACCAAACAATGCGTAATTCCATTTGTTTCTTTCTACACCGCGCACAACCATTCGTGACGTCAACTTTAAGCATTACTTCAATAAAATCTCTATAATCTCCCAGTATGTCATTTCAATCAGCTGTTTCACATTTCTCTTCAAACCTCACGCTTCGTACAAGTATTCTGGTCGATATAGCATAAACTATTGCTATATTACTAAATCGTAACTACGAACTTAATTATCTCACACATCGTTGGTAATCCTCACTTGCATTGCCATATTTATCGGTCTACAATTAGCCCATCGGCACATACCTAAGGTACATGTGTAGGCAAACCAAAAATTATGCAATAAAATATTATGAATGACTTAGCTCGCTCGTGGTTGTCCCTGGTCCAGCTGTTCCATTCCCAGTGGATGTAGTTGGGTCTTCGGTTCGGTCACGGGTCAGACATCTGGCACGTCATCCGCTCCTTCGTTCTGGAAGTACTATCAGGATTCCCGTTGCCTTCCTCCGCCATGGCTCGGTTGGATGGTTACCCACTGCCTTCCTTGTCATTGTCTGGTCGTATGGTAAGATGAATTGTTCCCAGGTCGGTCCATCACGTGAATTTAGCACATCATCTTGATCATCTTCTTGTCAGTCTCAAAGTTGAAGATTATATTACAGTATACAGTCATTTATGCTATTCTTCTCTGACGTCTTTAATCCTTAATTTTATTTATTTTTATTTTTCTCCGTAGCTCTTCGATGTATCTGCAATTTCGTATGTAACGACTTCAGTACGTCTATTTTCGTCTGAACTGCTTTTGAATCTAGACGAAAACTTATTCTTTATTCTTATCAATCGTTGAAATATTTCTTTTCTTATGCGCGATTCCTTTGCTTCTACTAAAGAATTATTCCGCTGTCGGTGATTGCGTCCGCTCTCGTTGTCGTGAAAATTCAAGATGAAGATTTTTTAATAATAATGTTTTTTCTATTTTTTTAAAAAACAATACTGTAGACCGTCCACTGTCCGTTTTACTCGAATACTTGACCATTCCATGACGTATATGGTCCTCTGAGTCAATATAACAGGTGACTATTCCTTGCTTGCTATAGATTACATGGCCCATACCTTCAGTCGGCGCCATTTTGTAATCTGTCGTGGACGTGCGAACGGGCACAAGGTTAAAATCCCCGACCCGGCAGGGAATCAAACACGGGACCCTCTGAACCGAAGGCAGTACGCTGACCGTTCAGCCAATGAGTCGGACTATGATATATGATATGATAGATATGATATGATGTGATATGATTGATGTGATATGATATGATATGATATGATATGATATGATGTGATATGATATATGATATGATATGATATGATATGATATGATATGATATGATATGATATGATATGATATGATATGATATGATATGATATGATATGATATGATATGATATGATATGATATGATATGATATGATATGATATGATATGATATGTGCCATCCCAAGAAGTACTTCTCTATTACCCACCCCTTCTCTCAACCTTGATTTCACTCGTATCACCACGTCAATCTCATAAGATTCCATCAGTGTACCAAATTTTAATTGCTTATTTACTACACTTTGACAGTTTACCAGGAGAAATCTCAGACCCCCTTTCTCCCTTTCCAATAATTTACTATGATCAAGATCCTGTTGATATCATTATGATATCATTCAACGCCATCTCTCCACTGACAGCTCAGAACATACCACTTAGTCGAGCAGCTCATCTCCTTTCTCCCAAGCCTCCCCAGCCCAAACTTTGCAACATTTTTGTAACGCTACTCTTTTGTCGGAAATCACCCAGAACAAATCGAGCTGCTTTTCCCCCCATTATCACTAGCACATATTTCTCTCCTAAGTTTTCTGTATATCAACATATAATGATATAATGATAATAATATAATTAATAAATAACATGTTTGTGAAATTAATAACTGGTTTGATAGAAGGCAGTTTGGGTTTAGGAAAGGTTATTCCACTGAAGCTCACCTTGTAGGATTCCAGTAAGATATAGCAGATATCCTGGATTCAGGAGGTCAAATGGACTGTATCGCTGTACTACCCTGTGAAATATGGAGTAGTGGATAGAAAAATACAGGTGGAACAGGGTCATGGGATGGAGAAAAGGGAGGAGGAAGTAGCTTCTGCAGCTGTCAGGAAAGATAGGACTGACCAGGAGGGGAGGGGATTAAATGAGGTGGGTAGGGTTGAGGCTCTGGTAATGGGGGATTCCATTGTTAGACATGTCGGGAAAGTGCATGGAGGAAAGGATACCAGGCTAGAGTGTTATATAGGAATTTGGTTAAGGCAGATGTTGAAAGTAGAAGAGAAGGAGGAGGGAAAGGAGAAGGTTTTAGGTTCACGTTGATACTAACAATGTAAGACAAGCAGTCATAAATACTAACATAGTTGGGAATGTGTGGGACCTGGTAAATGCAGCACGGGTGCAGTTTAAGGAAGCAGAGATTGTTATCAGTGGAATACTGTGTAGAAGGGATACTGACTGTAAGGTGATTGGAGATTTAAATGAGACTATGGAGTGGGTATGTGGGGGTACTGGGAGTGAGATTTCTAGACCCTAATGGGTGGGTAGGAGATACGGATCTGCTCTCAGATGGCCTTCACTTACACCACAGTGGTACATATAAGTTAGGAAATTTGTTTGGAAGGGTTATAGAGGTACATTCAAGGAAACAGGGTGGCCTAGGGAGTGGTGATAAGGGAACAGGGAAATGGAAATCAAGTAGTTAGTGCTCAGCCTGTAGAAGTATTGTAAAGAAAGGAATAGAATTAAGTAATTTAATAGATATATACTCACCAGATATTGTAATAGGAGTTGAATCATGGCTGAGAAATGGATATAATTGATGCAGAAATTTTCTCACGGAACTGGAGTGTGTCTATTCAATACAATTCACCGTTTGTGGTGATTATGTTCCAAGTGATTTGTATACACTGTGTTTTGCCCTGTTTTTGGGCATCTTCAGCCTATTGTCAGTCTTACGGTCTGAGTTAAACATTTGGAACCAATATATACAAATATGACCTTGTACTAAGAATCTTTCTATTTTTACAAATAAAAAAAGGGGTCTTACTGTAGGTGATATGTACAAAAATTATAAAATTGTGCAAATTTAATTAAAACAAATGTTGTTACATGAATACATTTAAAATTATCTAACAATTTACAAACTGTACAAAGCAACCGTTGGATCTCTTAATCATTGGATGAATCGTTAGATTGGTAGTTTGTAGAAAGTATGTTCATTGAAAGGTGCTTTTTGTTCACCTATGCCATTCGTTTGGCAACAACAAAATAGGAACCATAGTGTGTTGTTGTTCTTGCAAAGCTTGAAATATCCCATGAGGAAAGAAGCATAGTAGGTTGTTATTATTATGAGGAATTAAGCAAATTTTGTGGATTAAACTTCGTGTATGTTGGAGTGCGTTATCCAATGTCATTCAGTAGTTAGCTGTTCCTATATGAAGTGTTACTTGGATGCATTTTAGCACTAATGTTATCGGTGTTTCATTGTTCTGCCATGGGATTGTTAATGTCTATTGTCTGTAAATAAATAGAAGAAAAAAGAAATTTAGAATTATGAATGTTATACTGTAACCCACTTTAATAATAATAGTGTAAATCCCATGATTGTGGTTGCGTTTTCAGTCTGATGTTAGCTGGATCCACTTGTTCTGGTTTGGCAGCAACAAAATTGGAACCATAGTTTGTTGTCGTTCTTGCAAAATTTGAAATATCCCACAAGGAAGGAAACATAGTAGGTTGTTACTATTATAAGGAATTATGCATTTTTGTGGATTAAACTTCACATATGATGGAGTGTGTTATCCAATGTCATTCAGTAATTAGCTGTTCCTCTATGAAGTGTTACTTGGATGCATTTTAGACTAATGTTATCGGTGTTTCATTGTTCTGCCATGGGATTGTTAATGTACACTGACTGACAGAGCAAATGCAACACCAAGAAGGAGTGGTTCGAAAGGGATGAAAGTTGGGGAAAAAACAAGAGACGGCACGGACGAATAATTGATGTTTATTTCAAACCGATATGCAGGTTACACAAAGCGCACGGCATCGACTCAGTAGGATGTAGGACCACCGCGAGCGGCGATGCACGCAGAAACACGTCGAGGTACAGAGTCAATAAGAGTGCGGATGGTGTCCTGAGGGATGGTTCTCCATTCTCTGTCAACCATTTGCCACAGTTGGTCGTCCGTACGAGGCTGGGGCAGAGTTTGCAAACGGCGTCCAATGAGATCCCACACGTGTTCGATTGGTGAGAGATCCGGAGAGTACGCTGGCCACGGAAGCATCTGTACACCTCGTAGAGCCTGTTGGGAGATGCGAGCAGTGTGTGGGCGGGCATTATCCTGCTGAAACAGAGCATTGGGCAGCCCCTGAAGGTACGGGAGTGCCACCGGCCGCAGCACATGCTGCACGTAGCGGTGGGCATTTAACGTGCCTTGAATACGCACTAGAGGTGACGTGGAATCATACGCAATAGCGCCCCAAACCATGATGCCGCGTTGTCTAGCGGTAGGGCGCTCCACAGTTACTGCCGGATTTGACCTTTCTCCACGCCGACGCCACACTCGTCTGCGGTGACTATCACTGACAGAACAGAAGCGTGACTCATCGGAGAACACGACGTTCCGCCATTCCCTCATCCAAGTCGCTCTAGCCCGGCACCATGCCAGGCGTGCACGTCTATGCTGTGGAGTCAATGGTAGTATTCTGAGCGGACGCCGGGAGTGCAGGCCTCCTTCAACCAATCGACAGGAAATTGTTCTGGTCGATATTGGAACAGCCAGGGTGTCTTGCACATGCTGAAGAATGGCGGTTGACGTGGCGTGCGGGGCTGCCACCGCTTGGCGGCGGATGCGCCGATCCTCGCGTGGTGATGTCACTCGGGCTGCGCCTGAACCCCTCGCACGTGCCACATGTCCCTGCGCCAACCATCTTCGCCACAGGCGCTGCACCGTGGACACATCCCTATGGGTATTGGCTGCGATTTGACGAAGCGACCAACCTGCCCTTCTCAGCCCGATCACCATACCCCTCGTAAAGTCGTCTGTCTGCTGGAAATGCCTCCGTTGATGGCGGCCTGGCATTCTTAGCTATACATGTGTCCTGTGGCACACGACAACACGTTCTACAATGACTGTCGGCTGAGAAATCACGGTACGAAGTGGGCCATTCGCCAACGCCATGTCCCATTTATCGTTCGCTACGTGCGCAGCACAGCGGCGCATTTCACATCATGAGCATACCTCAGTGACGTCAGTCTACCCTGCAATTGGCATAAAGTTCTGACCACTCCTTCTTGGTGTTGCATTTGCTCTGGCAGTTAGTGTATATTGTCTGTAAATAAGAAAAAGAAAATTTGGAGTTATGAATATTATAACATGCGTTAATAATTATAGTGTAAATCCCATGACTGTGGTTGAACTTACATTTTCATTCTGACATTAGCTGGATCCACTTGTTCGGGTTGCATATGAATGAGTTGCTTATTGTTATCTTCAATACGGAACAAACATGAGATTAGTTACTTGTAACTGGAGTGTGTATCATAGAGATAGGATAGGAATGGTAGGAGGGGGAGTATTCATTCTGCTGAAACAAGAATTTGTAAGCTAAGAAAAAGTTAAAGATGACAAACATGAAATTCTAGGTGTAAGGCTCATCTCTAAAGATAATAGGCATCTTGATGTCTTTGGGAGTGTACAGGCCGGGAAAGGGTAGCGCAGACGCTGATTCAGAATTATTTGATGAGATAATCAGCTATGTGGGAAACGCTAAGGAAAGGACCGTGATTGTAGCGGGTGATCTCAATTTACCAAATGTCAATTGGGAAGGTAATGCGAACGACAGGAAGCATGACCATCAAATGCCATATAAGTTAATATGGGAAGGGCATCTGATTCAGAAAGTGATGGAACCAACTAGAGGGGAGAATATTCTGGATGTGGTGCTGGTAAAACCAGATGAACTCTATAGAGAAACCGAAGTAATAGATGGTATTAGTGATCATAAAGTTATTTTTGTGGTAGTTCAAAATAAATGTGAAAGAAAGGAAGATATTAAAATTAGGACTATTAGACAGTACCATATGGCTGATAAAACAGGCATGAGGGAGTTTTTTAAAATTAACCTGGATCCGCCCAAGATTTTATTTTTTGAGAATCAAGTTGTAACTTTTAGCGTTGGATAATGTGCATGTGAAGATCCCGGAAAAGCTTTCATTTTATTCATTTGGCATGTAACTTCCGAGAAAAGGCCCGTGCCATATATGGCACGCTGGGCGGTAGTGCTATCTTTTGTTTCATATATGGGAGTTTATGTGTTATTCCGCATTTTGATATGCTTTCATCCAATACCTTCTTTGTAAATTATCAGTATACAAGATTTTCTTCAATATTTGCACATATTACAAAAATAATGTCCTTCCAGAACTATTAAAAATACCTAGATGTTTGATTGTTGGTACTAGGGATGATTTTATAGGGGTTGTAAATGACCTGAGTTGTTAATTTTATGAAGAAATGAACTTATATTTTAAATAATAATGTTAGAATCTCACAGGCTACCCAAAACACTTATTACATTACATCGTGAGGCAATCAGTCTCTATGAAGAATTATAGCAGCGGTATGTAGAAAGGTAAGTCACTTGTTCATATAAGTACTGCACTAACGATGATATTCTGAAAGGCAAGTACACACTACTTATTTACTTTGCGCGTATGATAATCGGTAAAACAGTCTATACATAAACCTACATTGCACTTCGTACACTGGGTTCTAGGCCTAGCAAGGCAGTTTTCTAACATGCATCTTCTTCTCTTCGCTTCTGGAATTGTAGAAGGCCAGCGATGCATTCCATCGTACCGAAGTTCCTGCATTGCATTATGTCCAAAACAATGAGATCTGCTGAACAAGGGAGCAGCTTTGTAGCGTGTGAGGTAAGTCTGGACAATTGCTCGTCGAAAATCAAGGTGAGAAATGCCTTCTCCAGACATGTGTTTCAGCTGCCATGCATTATGCATTCCTACATCGACGAGCCAGGCAAATATTGCCCACCACCATTTTTTCCCTCGTATTCCGATTCGCACATCTGTCAAGTTACGACCCATACGATCAGTACCTCCCATACCCACATTGTACTGAGAAATCATGTTGGCTGAGACACTCTGACTTTTCCACCTCTAGTCTGTCCTTTTTCTTTCACATAACGAGATACATGTTTTTCAGGGTGCACTCCATAGCATGTAGATGCTACGGTTACTACTGAATTATCCACCCAACGGCAAACCTGAACACCTTCCTCCAAGCTCTTTAGGTAATCATATGTACCCCGCTTTTCCTTCTTCATGGTAGCGGAAGATTTCAGATTACAATCCTTAGGAATGCGATTTTCTCGAAGTGTGCCTGTAGCACCATATCCCCGTGCACCAAGATGTGTTAGCAATCCCATTCCAGTGAAGAGATTGTCGAAGTATAATTTGAAGGGCAAATTTTTCAGGTCTGGTCGAAGATTATCCAGCATTGTTACAAGGGGGGCTGCGCACTTCCCAAATTCTGCTTCATACTGGGCATTAGCTTTAGGATTTTTTCCTTGGTATACTTCAAAATCTACAAGATATCCATGACGAGTGTTTAGACACCATACCTTGAAACCAAAACGAATGGGTTTTCCTCTTATAAATTGTTTGCAGGAATGCCTCCCGAAATATGGCACCATACACTCATCATATGACAAGTGCTCCTCAGCTCGAAAGTTTTCCATGAAACGGGCACGTAGAAGGTCAATCAGAGGTGTCAGCTTCCACATTTTGTCGTTGAAATTTGGTTTCGTGTTATCAGCACAGTGAATGAAACGGCAAATTTCAAGAAACCTGTTTCGCCGCATAGCACTTGCCACCACAGAATGGTGTACATCACACGCGTCCTCCCAATATGATCTCTTCGATGGAACGGTATTGTATCCAGATAAAATCAAAATTGCAATGAAAACTTTCATTTCTTGCCTAGTAATATTGGGGGAAGGACAGTTCAAAAAGCTGGCATATTTGTTAGATTCAGAAACTAAGTGATCAAAAATGTCATCTGTAAAAATTGACTCGAACAGTTCAACGCACGATTTTTCTCGAAGTTCGGTGAAGTCACTGTTGGGGAATATTCCTGAACGTGCGATAAGGTTTCGCTTTTCCCATTTTGCAGGAATTCGATGTACCTTTCTGGGTCTTACTTGTACCAACTCAGCTTGATCCACTTCAACAGGCACCTCTTGAAAGTCTTGATAGTCAGTTGGAGTTTCACGGGTCACTAATTCTGCGTTCGCTAGAAGCTGGCTACCAGGTAAATTGTCAGCGAAGCCACCTCCATCTTCATTCCCGCTGTCTTCGTCCGACAAAACTGCAGCGTCTGGAGGCTCGATGAATACATTTTCTACGTCGGAAATTTCATCATTTTCCAACAAGTCGAGTACTTCCTGTAGTGAAATTCCCCTAGAAAAATGTACGAACCCATAAATGTGAAGCACGTGAAAAGACAGGACGAATAACTGCATAAGAGATACATTTAAAGAAGAAAACCGCAGTGAAGTGTCAATTTTATGTGAAAATTTTACTCTGTGTGATTAAAAATGGTTTAATTTAACCATATAATTATTAGCCAACACTATTATGCATTGCTAGGTTGATAATGAAGAATGAAATGAACGGAAAGTAACATCAGAAATATAACAATTATAGGCTGAGTTGTGCCGGTCAGAAAGACAGCACTTCCGCCCAGCGTGCCAGATAAGTACCACCAAGTTTCTACTTCAAATGAAAGGACACCAATCATCGCCAAGACATGCCTAAGCTAATCCCCATACAAATAAGCACCTTAGAGAAAAATCTTGCGCAATAGGGTCCATATATATAACTATAGAAGGAAACACGAATTACTTACTTCAAACGTGCAGCCATAACTGGCACTCGTGAAAACAAGTCTTTCTTTTATGAAGCTATACCACACAAATGACCACAATATACTAAAACCAAGCCACGTAAGATGTTAGGCGGGACTTCTATGAGCACGACAATACCGTAGTAAACAATACAGTGCGCGCGGTTTCAATAATAAGAGTCCAAAAAGACTGTGCAGTTTGCCGTGCCATATATGGCACGCTGGGCGGATTCAGGTTAAGTATGATCTGTGCAAAACGATAAATAAAAATGTAAACAGACTCTGGAATAGGTTTAAAGCAATTGTTGAGGAATGTGAAAACAGGTTTGTACCTTTAAAGGTGGTAAGGAATGGTAAAGATCCACTATATTATAACAGAGACGTAAAGAGACTAAGAAGGAGGTGCAGGTTGGAAAGAAATAGAGTTAGAAATGTCTGTGGAAGTAAGGAGAAATTGAAGAACTTACTAGGAAATTGAATCTAGCAAAGAAGTTAGCTAAGAATAACATGATGGTAAGCATAATTGGCAGTCATATAAATTGTAGTGAAAAATGGGAGAGTATGTATAGGTACTTTAAGGTAGAAACAGGTTCCAAGTAGGACATTCCAGAAATCATTAATGAACAAGGGGAGTGTGTATGCGAGGATCTTCAAAAGGCAGAAATATTCAGTCAGCACTATGTAAAGATTGTTGGTTACAAGGATAATGTCCAGATAGAGGAGGTGACTAATGCTAAAGAAGTATTAAAATTTACCTATGACAACAATGACATTTACAGTAAGCTACAAAAGTTGAAACTAGAAAAGCAGCTGGAATTTATAAGGTTTCTGGGGATACTCTAAGGACAATGCATTGAGATATAGTACCATATCTGAAGTACTTATTTGAATATAATAGAATAGAATAGAATAGATTTATTTATCACCTACAGGATGTCCTAATTACAGATGATGTAATAGATAATAAAATAAGAAATTAAATTTAAAAAATTGAATTAAATATTTAAATAAAATTAAAAATAAATTAAATAATATACATACAAATATACATATATACAAATAGATATAAATCTTCACATGTTTTCTACAGATTATTTACATAATTTACAAAATTATCACATTCCATCCTTGAGAAGAACTTTACGAATTACAGTGGAAGGGTGGTGGAAAATGTCGAGTGACCCTTCCTGCTGATTTATTGTCCTAAGGGTTTGCATGAGCCAAGAATTTTCATGCGCAACCATCCTACATTTGGGCAGGTGGAATGTACATTTCTGCCTTGTTTGTCTGCTTGGAACATGAAGTGGGATCGACCCCAGTATAGCCGGACAGTCCACTTCACTCTTCAAGCATTTCATCACTAACATTGCCTTTGCACATTTTCGGCGCATTGCCAGCGTATTCATTCCAAGAATGTTTACAAATTCTTCATACCTGCTTGAAGAGAGTGGCATGCCCGGAATACGAAACTAACCCACTTCATTAACCTTATCTGTACTCTCTCGAGATGGTGTATGTGGCCTTTCTGATACGGGAGCCACACCTCACAACCATACTAGAGACAGGGCCTTACCAGGGAACAGAACAGAGTTTTGACACATGAAATATTACTGAAATCTTTACAATTCCTTTTGATAAACCCTAGGAGTCTGAAAGATTTCTTTATAATACCATCGATGTGCTTCTCTCAAAGGATAAGCCATTCCTGTTGCTAAGAATTACACCTAGATCGTTAAACTCCTCCACAGGTTTTAAACTTTCTCCACTGATTTTATATCTGTAAATTACAGGTGTTAATTTCCGACTAAATGACATGACCACTCGCATATCGTCCCTACTCTGGCAAATTAGCGAATCTGCAAATTGTCAAAAGGTTAGAGGAGCTGAAAGAAGTTGTAATTACTCATGTCAAATCAATTTTTATATTTAATGATTGGTTTCATGTGTTAGGCATAAAGAACAAGTTGCAGATGTGAGACTTTGTCAGAGGGTAGACAATATTTAACCAATAAAATCTACACCAAAACATCAGAAGTACAGATTCCCTAGTTTGTCACTTTCGCTAGTTTGCCAGAGTGGGGACGATATTTGCTTCAGATCCTTTTGTAGATAATCACCATCACTGTCTTCTTCTATGACTTTGTATAGTTTCAAGTCATCAGCGTACAAGAGACATTCACTGCTCTGAATGACTGTAGTAATATCATTTAAGAACAAAACAAATAGAAGAGGTCCTAACAGTGATCCCTGTGGGACGCCAGAACGAGGTTCATAGGGGTTAGAGATTACACCCTCGGACTTGACATAACATATTCGTTTTGGCAGCCATGATTTTGATTATTACACTGCCAGCTCTGTGTTATACCTTATGTTTTTAACCTCTGGCAACACAATTACGTGTTTTTTCTAACTCAGCCATGATGAACACTCATATATTTTCACTCTTGTTTTTATGTTTGAACATTCTGATCGACTGACTGGTAACAAGATATCCTAATGATTTTAATTATTTCACTACCAGCTCTGTATTGTACTTTCTGTGCTTATCCTGTGTCTCAACACGATAGTGTTTTTTTTTTTTTCCCCCTTAGTCATGTGTAACATTCTATGTTTTTTCACACTAGTTTTAAGCCTATTTTCATTTTTTAAATATAAATGTTGATTCTTAGGGTGCCATATATGTTAAGGACACTAGGTTTAGGGCCCTGACCTAACTTTAGGCTGATTTATTTTCGGCTGATGATGCTTACGACTGTTAAGCGAAATATGTCCCACCTTACAACACCTGTTGTAATGTTTATTTCCTAAATACAAGGAAAGATAAGTATTGGAAAGGTGGTGTTAACTATTATTCTTGTTTTAATGTTCATAAGTGGTTTGTTCCGAGCTGTCATTGGAGAGATGGCGTGGAATGACATCAGTAGACGAATAAGTTTGAGTGGTGTCCTTAAAAGTAGGAAAGATCACAATATGAAGATAAAGTTGGCATTCAAGAGGACAAATTGGGGCAAATATTTGTTTATAAGAAGGGGAATTAGGGATTGGAATAACTTTGCACGGGAGATGTTCAATAAATTTCCAATATCTTTGCAATCATTTAAGAATTGGCCAGGAAAACAACAGATAGGAAATCTGCCACCTGGGTGATTGCCTTAAACATAAATCAGTAGTGATTGGTGATTGATTCCCTTCCAAACTTTCTCTTCCTGTGATACATAATTTACTACTTTGATTTATTGAACCCTTGAATTTAGAAATGTTCTTATCCAGCATATAACCCTTATGTCCAGTCCTATTCCCTCCAGTTTCTTTAATAATATTCCATGTTCCACTCTGTCAAATGCCTTGGAAAATTCAATGGCTGCGGAATCTAACTGGCCTGCAGAATCCCACTGATCTGATATGTCCTGCTGAAATCCCACCAGTTGTGCCTCACAAGAAAATTTCTTTCTAAATCCATACTGGCTCCCCATGAACCAATTTTTATCTTCGCATACCCCTCTAATATATTTTGCTACTAAACTCTCCAGTATTTTACAAACTATACTGTTCAGGCTGACAGGTCGGTATTCTTAGGTTTCCTTTATTACCCTTTACTTTATAAATTGGTATTATTATAGATTCCTTCCATTCTTTTGGTATTCCACTATTATTTATGGCATAGTCGAAGATAAATTTTAAATACAGCACTCTGTACCACCCCATTGTCTTTAATACCTCCCCAGTAATTTGAACACTCCCTGCTGCTTTTCCTTGCTGAAGCAGTTGAATTTCTCTGAAAATATCCTCACTTGTGAATGAGAAGCTTCTTGTTTCCTTATGTGTCTCCCCTTCTCTATCTTCTGTTTCGGTTTCCAACACCTTACAATCTTCTACTGAATCTATGAATTCCCTACTAAATAGATTTGCCTTCTCATTATCTCTTAAAAACTGTTCACCCCCTAATGGAAATTCTAAGTTCCCATGGGGGGAATTAGATATTTTTTCACCAATAGAGCGTATCAAAAATCAGATCAAAAATTAGATGTATGGCTCTTCAGGTATTTGCTCTATTAACCAGCGTTTCGTCTTAGGTCTGACACTAGACTCATCCGAGTGGGATATGTCAGACCCTACCCACTGACGCTGGGGTGTATGCAGGTGAACTTATCAGAATTTCCATTCGGAATTGCTAGGCGGGCATTAATTCCATTGTGGAGTTTTATCTCCCGTATGCAGTTATCAGACTGTGCCGCTTATAATGGGCTTCTGATAAGTTCACCTGCATACACCCCAGTGTCAGTGGGTAGGGTCTGACACATCCCACTCCGATGAGTCTAGTGTCAGACCTAAGACGAAACGCTGGTTAATAGAGCAAACGCCTGAAAAGCCATATTTAATTTTTGATTTGATGTTCATCCCCTTCTCCCACCATTTTGGGAATTTGGATTCCTTTTTCCATTTGATTTCTAATATATGAATACAGCTTTCCATTTCCCTTTATGGCAATTTCCCTTATTAGCTGTTTTCTAGTTTCTCTATTCTCCCTACCCTCTTCATTTTCCTGTTTACAATTCTACATTTTTTTTTAAATTTCCTTATTTCCTTTGTATAATAAACAGGTTCTGAGGTCATTTTCCCTTCCTAACAGGTACAAATCTCTTCTCTCCTTCCCAAATAATTCCTTTAAAGTTTGCCCAAAGTGTATCCACATTACTTCCTTCACTTACCCAACAACTGAATTGGATGGAGTTACACATCAATAGACTAAGCGCCATTTGACGAAAATTTAGAATTTAGCACTATCTTGTAGAGAAAATTTTGAACTACTTATAATAAATTCCCTACTGTCTTACAAGTGGGCATTAGTTGTCATTAAACTGAATACCTAAGCGACATATCGGGAATCATTTAAACTGTAAATTGCATCAGTAGACTATGCAACATTCCATTTTGCATCATTAGACCAAGTGCCTCGTTCCTCACATTGCGTCGTGGATGACAGCGAGGGAGCCCATGTTTTCGATAGTGCTGAGTTATTGACGTGGTGATACATTGAGTGGGTTATCAATTGGCGAAGTTCAGCGATGTATCAAGTGATTTCGAAAGTAAGGAGAAGGACAGTGCTACTAATGCAGCTTGCTAAAATGGTTACGTCAGAGAATCATTCCCTAGAAGAACATTCTAAGGTTAGTATCAAAATGAGATTGTTGTACGGTAGTTTGCAATGTAACTAATATTTTTGTATTGATATATTTATTTGAGGAAGCTATGAAGGCTTCACTTTAACAGAGCGTTAACATGTTATGCTAGGTAATATGCACCAAATCAGTGAATTCGAGATCAGAATAATAAATGCAGTGACTTTGCAGATATTTAGCGTGCCCTCAAAATTCATCAGCGTTTATACACTACAGAGGACTACGTAAACATAATGAGAAACTGCAGGCGGAACTTGAAAAACTGATCGTGAATCGGGAAACAGATGTCCATGGTTGCAAGATAAACTGGCAAAACTAAAAGAAATCCAGTTCCTGGAATCACAGCTGTTCACTATGTATGTTAAAACTATGTTTGATGGTGAATATATGGAAGTAAATCTAAATACATCAAGATTGGGACGACCACAGGAGTCTAGAGTTCCCTTTAATCAGGCATTAATACCTTTGTGGCCAAATGGAAAACCTACCTCTGAAGTCAAACTTGGAGACCTTAAGTCGCTGATGCACCTAATACTTGCAGATGCCAAACAATTTTACCAGGAACTTCAAGGAGATTCTGACATCGTGGACGGCATAGATGGATTCAATGGAGATCCTGATTTCGAGATTGAATGAACTGACAGTAACAATCTGATTACTTGTCCAGTGTTTTATATGAATTTATGGGAGCAAATATTTTAAATAACATTTTCTGTTCCTATTCTGTTCGACTGAGATAAGTAATTAAAATTATATACTTTATTTCAGAATCGCTTTATTTTCCTTGGAATAAGGTAATCATAACCACATATACCGGCCTTCATATCCTTTACCTAGTTTAAGGGACTGGCATTCTGATGATGATGGTGATTATGGTGATGACGATGCTTGTTTAAAGGGGCCTAACATCTTTGTCAACGGCCCCTAATGGTATGAGAGATTGCTATTCTACTTAGCAACTAATGTGTGTCTGAAGCAGAACAAAACTTGAAAATGTCTTGAAAATATCATGTCAGTACTGTTCTCTCAGAATATAATAGGCCTATCGTGAAGGAAAATCCGTAGAGAAATACGCATTGCATTGTATAGACTACAATGGCTCACTTCTTACCATTTGTATTTGACTCAGATCAGTTGAAATTCGTCAAAGCAATAAGTGTTTATAGCAGTGACTTTAGGAATAGCTCCCCTTCTAGAGTTTCGCCATCTAAAACTTGAATAATGTGCCGGAGTTGTAACGCGGCTCATGATGGTTTGAGCACTTGGCACAGTGGGAGATTCAGGTTTTAATCACGACTGGGGTCACATATTTTTTGAAGTCTAACTCAGTAGATACTCAACAGTAAGGGATTATTGGTGTAGCATTGTGATGCATTATTCGCAAGTGAGAAATACCTTAAATTGCATCAGTAGACTACGCACCATATTTTTAAGAAAATCAATGAACTGTGGGTATAAAAATGTTGAAATTTTGTGAGAGGTACAATCTCTTATCCTACAACACCGGGAATACCATGTTTAACAAAATTATGTTTGCTTGAATTTACACATAACCGTAAAGTTAAACCCGAATATCTCGAAACCAACTTTTGGCGCTTGGTCTAATGATGCATAATGGCATCCAATTGTGATTTAAGGTAAGTCCCAAATTCTTCAACTTTAGTTTTTCTGTACATTTTCTTATCTTGTGCAACTCTTATTAAGCTCTTTTGGCACCAGTCCTCTATCCATTACTACAGCCTTATGGTCACCTATCCCTTCAATTACCTCAGTACTATCAACAATTTCCCATGGTTTAACCAAGAATACATCTAGTAAGTTATTGAGACGAGTTGGTGCTTGTACCACTTGTGTAAATCCACCCTCCCAAATTAACTTATTTGCCAGTTTCTGTTCATGGGCTTCACTTGCAGCTCCATTCCATTCAACTTCGGGCAAGTTTAGATCTCCCTCAATTATTACCATATCATATCATTAGTCCAGCCCGTGGACCGTTATTCACACAGACGCGTAACGACTGTCGTTTGTTTTCTCGCTCGCGGCCGCCTTGGAAAGGATGTTCTGCACCAGTGCTCAGTGCTGCCAACCTCTGTACTTAGGAACTATGCTTCAAATTGTATACGTTTAGGAGAGGATCTAGGCAAGACGATTGGTCTGGACGGTTAGGATTCTTGCCGTGGACAAGGCCATTGGTCTGGACGGTTAGGATTCTTGCCGTGGACAAAACCATTCGTCTGGGCGGTTAGGAGCCGCGAAGCGGCGTTAGGCCCCTAGTTTCGTATACGGTTAGGATAGGATCTAGGCAAGACCATTGGTCTGGATGGTTAGGATTCTTGCCGTGGACAAGACCATTGGTCTGGACGGTTAGGATTCTTGCCGTGGACAAAACCATTCGTCTGGGCGGTTAGAAGCCGGCCCCTAGTTTCGTATACGGTTAGGATAGGATCAAGGCAAGATCATTGGTCTGGACGGTTAGGATTCTTGCCGTGGATAAGACCATTGGTCTGGACGGTTAGGATTCTTGCCGTGGACAAAACCATTGGTCTGGGCGGTTAGAAGCGGCGTTAGGCCCCTAGTTTTGTATACGGTTAGGATAGGATCTAGGCAAGACCATTGGTCTGGATGGTTAGGATTCTTGCTGTGGACAAGACCATTGGTCTGGACGGTTAGGATTCTTGCCGTGGACAAGACCATTGGTCTGGGCGGTTAGAAGCCGCGAAGCGGCGTTAGGCCCCTAGTTTCGTATACGGTTAGGATAGGATCTAGGCAAGACCATTGGTCTGGATGGTTAGGATTCTTGCTGTGGACAAGACCATTGGTCTGGACGGTTAGGATTCTTGCCGTGGACAAGACCATTGGTCTGGGCAGTTAGAAGCGGCGTTAGGCCCCTAGTTTCATATACGGTTAGGATAGGATCAAGGCAAGACCATTGGTCTGGACTGTTAGGATTCTTGCCGTGGTTAAGACCATTGGTCTGGACGGTTAGGATTCTTACCGTGGACAAGACCATTGGTCTGGGCGGTTAGAAGCCGTGAAGCGGCGTTGGGCCCCTAGTTTCGTATACGACTTGCGCTTTTATTGTGCTGCGGTTGATAACGGATTATCATCAACATACTTGACGGGAAGGAGATCACGTGCCACTTTACATTGGCCAATAAGAATACAAGTACCTACTTCAGAAATGAGCATGGCGTGTAATAATCTTTATTAGGTTATAAAAGTAAATATACTTCTTGGGGCGGGATGGTGGGTTCCTGGACATCGCAAAGAACACACCTCTCCTCTGAGACGCTCTCCAAGTAAGATTTCACTAATTCCACTCACTTGTAACATTAAAAATTCGATTCCATCAGTGTACTGAATTTTAATTGCTTATTTACTACACTTTGACAGTTTACGAGGAGAAATCTCAGACCCCCTTCCTCCCTTTCCAATAATTTACTATGATCAAGATCCTGTTGACCCTCTGCCATACTGGAATTTTCTTTTATCCAAATGATCATCAAGAGATTTAAACTATGTTCCTTTACTGTTTTACTTATGGGCTGGAACTCTATGAGGCATTTCCTTGAGTTGCTAATTGATAAATATTTACCTACATCCTTGGATGTTTTTACCTTTTTTTTCCCAAAACAGTGTTACCTATGGGGTTATCTCTAAATTTGATCACCCATTGATCTAGCAATGTTGGTTTTCCCCCTTTCTGATTATTATTCTTTCAAATTCTCAGCGGCATATTCAAATTCTCAATCGACTTTTCTAACCTGTCACACACCTGTTTTTCCCATGCTTGTTCATGTGAAGACCATGCCTTGTAAAATGATGCATAGATAACCTCTCACTTTCAAAATTAATTGCTTTTCTTTCCCTGTTTACAATTTCAGATGCATTAACTAATCCTATCATATGTTTCTTAGCTCTCTCAATAACAGGATTTAAGTTAGGCATATCATGTCTATGTAGTATAGCATGCAAAATTACATTGGTAATTACATTTTCATTTAGGCCTACATCATTTGTTTCCCCCATTATCACTAGCACATCTTCTCTCCTAAGTTTTCTGTCTTACTTTCAATGTTTTTCACAATTTCCCTTAAAGGTGCATTCAGTTTAATAATACTTTGCACTTCGTTACCTGGGCCTAATCTGGAATGAAGATTTCCATTACATTTCCATCCGTGACTGTCGCAGATCTTCTGGGTTGTATTCCTCGCTCCAGTTGGCGGCTCCTTCAGTACGTTGTTTTCCATCGTTTTGTTGTTGTCGTCGTCGTCATCGCTGTTGTCTTCTTATTCTTATTCTCCTTCTTCTCCTCCTCCTCCTCCTCCTCCTCTAGAATGAAGTGTTCAGTATTTGTTTCACTAAGCACACCGATTCTGTCCAAAAGTTTAACTGGATTTGAGTCCACTGTAGCTAAAGTCGTAGGCCTAAATTCGGTCTCCCTACAAAGTTCACTAACCTGTTGTGTAAGATCGTTCTTTACCTTCAGTCTAACTATTTCCATTTGTGCAGCATTTAAGTCTTTAAGTCCTCTTCCATTACTTTGATTATCGCTGCTTTATTTACACACTGTACACTTGCCATCTGTAGCATCCAACATGTCGTCTGATACCTCGTCCACACAATGTTTACAAATCCATGCGTTACTATTTACACTATCATTATCTACTGAAATGCATTCCAAATGATACCATCTAGAACAAACTCTACACTGTACACCATTTCTCGGACATTTTTTGTTCAAACCACACTTATTTCCACTCATTTTACAAAAAAAAAAAAAAATGAAGGACCAACACACTCCCGTGTACACACTTCCGCCGCCATTTTATCATATTGTGCATCTTATCATACATTGAATGTTCTATAATACTTCTCACTTGATCCCATTCTAAACTAGAAATAGTGTTTGGTATTGTAAGATCTAAGTCGTATAGGTTGTGATTTAATAGGAAGAAATTTAAATAAATTTCTAATCCACATCTGGTTGATCTCGATCTGAAAATATGTACTATACTCAAAGGGTACAGTGTAGCAGGTAGCCAGAAATTCAGCATTGCCTAAGACTACATTAACTGCAGTGTTAGGAGTGTTTAGACTTAAGAGTCTCTTACTTTTAAAATTAAATCTGAGAATATTCTTTTATAAAGACCTTTCTCTTTCAGAGGGATACACCAGCATCAGTGTGAGAGAACCACTCGCCAATATCAAAGCCCAAACCAAAGCAAACAGTCAACGAAGCCGAGCTCAAGAGTTGGTTGATTCTCACTATGCTACTGTATCAGATGATTCAGGTTTGTCTTTTTTAATTTATGTGAAGTTTAGACACTGTTCAGTACTAATAAATGGCTTTTTGAACAGTTCTGTGCAACAGGTAACACAAGTTAATTATGATGCACATTCAGAAAGTAAGTCTAGAATAGTTGTATAGTATCACACCTAAATTATTCAATCATTTATCTGCATTTCGGACTGTTGCCCAGCTGGTAGTTTTACTATCAATTGTTTACGTAGTCTTTTCTTAAATGATGCCTAAGAACTTGGAAATTTATTGAATACTGGTTGATGTACCCATTCTTCGCTTCAGAATTCTACATTGTGTACCATAGAAACGCAATGGGGAAGACACCAAACGTCTTTTCTTATGTGAAGACTGGGTTAGGGAATTTTCATTGTAATGGTAGGCCCTCTTGCCTACCATTAATCACAATCAGGTTGGGAAGTTTTCATTATAATGGCAGACACTCACTCTCCACCTACCTTTTTACATCCTCAGAAAGGCTGTCTTAGTGGTTTTCCCAGCTGAAATCAACATAGGTCATTACAATGACGCCAGTACAAATGTTGCGATTAAACGTAAAGCTGTCATATGAAATAATCAAATGAAAAACCACACATTTTCTTACTTTTAACGAACAACATTGCACTGCCGATCTAACAGTCCAAAGTTCCAGAGCTGGAATGACCAGGCCGCAGACAGCTGTGAGCACTCCTTGATTTCAAGCAGGGGGGGAACAATGTAGAGTCCCAGGACAAAAACAATAACCTTTTACTCATCTGTTTAATAGGAGTACCCGATGAGTCAGAAAAACCTCAACTCACTACACTGCTGGGAGGGAAAAAAAATCTATCTCCCCCTCTTTGCTGCTAATTTGGAATAAAATAAATGTAGAATTTAATAAAAGTGAAGAGGAAGAAGCTTTTTTTTGAAACGGCTCTTTCCATGGGTGAGTTTTGAGTTATTTAGTGAATTGTGGTAATAATTTGGAATAGGCCGAAATTGTAATTCTAGGCCAGGTAATAAGTGTGCCTCTACTAAAACGTTTTCATTCCATCCCTGAAGGGGGCAGTGGGCCTCCTAGATGGCAACGCCGTTTCTGAGGCCAGGAGATTTGTGTCAGAGGAGGAGATGTGTGGAAAGGGTGAGAGGCCTCTGCCATTATTCCATTAAGTGTGCACACTGATCATTCCAATTAGCGCATCAGAGTACTGATCGAACAGCTGGAATACTATGATGAATCAGTGTGTTACGTAACAGCAGTATCAGAAAATGTATGAACCAGAGGAATGGCATGCTAAAGAAGAAAGTTATCTAACTCCCCAGCTATTTCCCGCCAGTATCCAGGCAGGCTGTTATACTTGATATGCAGCAGTAATCCCATCTATCAGAGATGAGTGACAGTATAAGAGACAAAGAATTTCACAAAAAACAGTGGTCAGTGCAATGTTATTGTTGATCAATTTTATGAGCTTTCGATATTGTAGGCCTTCACATTTAATTTTCTTCTGACTCTGAAATACCACCCTTATCATAGTCGGTATGGTAATACTGAATAAAGCATAAATTTTCTGAAATTATATTCTCTATGACTCTTGTTATGCAGTACTTTTTGATAGGACCAATAACATAGGTATTTAAAAATTACATTTTAGGCCCCTTCCCCTAAACTACCATTTCATCCAGGATGAATAAAACTGTTTATAGCTTAGACGTTAGTTTCTTATTCACCGACTCTATATAACGATTTTCATAAAATCTGTTTACCCATTTTCTCATGGCTCAGCATTGATGTGGACTTGGCAACAAAACTACAAATTCATTAATATCTCTGTTATAATAGCCGATACGGTAAAAATGTGTAAGACCTACATGATTGTAAATTTAATTCTATATAACTTTCGTTATGTAGTATTTATCGAGAAGCCTCCATGGCTCAGGCAGCAGTGTGTCAGCCTCTCACCGTTGGGTTCTTTGGTTCCAATCCCGGTCACTCCATGTGAAATTTGTGCTGGACAAAGCAGAGGCGGGACAGATTTTTCTACGGGTACTCCAGTTTTCCCTGTCATATTTCATTCCAGCAACATTCTCCACTATCATTTCATTTCATCTGTCAGCAAATGATGTGGGTAGATTTGGCAGTTGGAGGAATGAGAATTAGAATTGTCTACGTGTATTCACCATGTGCGGGTGCAGATGAGGATGTTGACAAGTTTTATGAAGCATTGAGTGACATCATGGTCAGGGTCATCAGCAAGGACAGAATAGTGCTAATGGGCGATTTCAATGTGAGAGTTGGAAATAGAACTAAAGGATATGTAAGGGTGATTGGTAAATGTGGGGAAGATATCGAAGCTAATGGGAATGGGAAGCGTTTGCTGGACATCTGTGCTAGTATGGGTTTAGCAGTTACGAATCCATTCTTCAAGCATAAGGCTATTCACCGCTACACATGGGAGGCTAGGGGTACCAGATCCATAATAGACTATATCTTAACTGACTTTGAATTCAGGAAATCTGTTAGGAATGTACGAGTTTTCCGGGGATTTTTCGATGATACAGATCACTATCTGATCTGTAGTGAACTAAATATCTCTAGGCCTAGGGTAGAGAAAGTGAAATCTGTCTGCAAACGAATCAGGGTAGGAAATCTCCAGGACGAGGAAATTAGACAGAAGTACATGGATATGATTAGTGAGAAGTTTCAAATAAGCAGGTTCAGGATATAGAAAGTGAATGGGTGGCATACAGGGATGCTGTAGTAGAAACAGCAAGGGAATGCCTAGGAACAACTGTGTGTAAAGATGGGAAAAAGGCGAACATCTTGGTGGAATGAAGTGAGAGCAGCTTGTAAACGTAAAAGAAGGCTTATCAGAAATGGCTCCAAACAAGGGTCGAGGCAGACAGGGATTTGTACGTAGATGAAAGAAACAGAGTGAAACAAATAATTGTTGAATCCAAAAAGAAGTTGTGGGAAGATTTTGGTAATAACCTGGAAAGGCTAGGTCAGGCAGCAGGAAAACCTTTCTAGACAGTAATAAAGAATCTTAGGAAGGGAGGGAAAAAGGAAAGGAGCATTGTTTTGAGTAATTCAGGTGAACTCATAATAGATCCCAGGGGATCACTGGAGAGATGGAGGGAATATTTTGAACATCCTCTCAATGTAAAAGGAAATCATCCTGGTGGTGTTGCGAACAGCCAAGCTCATGGGGAGGAGGAAAATGATGTTGGTGAAATTACGCTTGAAGAAGTGGAAAGGATGGTAAATAAACTCCATTGTCATAAAGCAGCAGGAATAGATGAAATTAGACCTGAAATGGTGAAGTATAGTGGGAAGGCAGGGATGAAATGGCTTCATAGAGTAGTAAAATTAACATGAGTGTTGGTAAGGTACCTTCTGATTGGACAAAAGCAGTAATTGCACCTATCTATAAGCAAGGGAACAGGAAGGATTGCAACAACTATCGAGGTATCTCATTGATTAGTATACCAGGCAAAGTATTCACTGGCATCTTGGTGCGATCAGTCGTTAAGAGGAAGTTGGATGAAAACCAGTGTGGTTTCAGACCACAGAGAAGATGTCAGGATCAGATTTTCAGTATGCGCCACGTAATTAAAAAATGCTACGAGAAGAATAGGCAGTTGTGTTTATGTATCGTAGATCTAGAGAAAGCATATGACAGGGTACCGAGGGAAAAGATGTTCGCTATACTGGGGGACTATGGAATTAAAGGTAGATTATTAAAATCAAAGGCATTTATGTTGACAATTGGGCTTCAGTGAGAATTGATGGTAGAATGAGCTCTTGGTTCAGGGTATTTACAGGGGTAAGACAAGGCTGCAATCTTTCATCTTTGCTGTTCGTAGTTTACATGGATCATCTGCTGAAAGATACAAAATGGCAGGGAGGGATTCAGTTAGGTGGAAATGTACTAAGCAGTCTGGCCTATGTTGACAACTTGGTCTTAATGGCAGATTGTGCCGAAAGCCTGCAGTCTAATATCTTGGAACTTGAAAAGAGGTGCAATGAGTATGGTATGAAAATTAGCCTCTCGAAGAGTAAATTGATGTCAGTAGGTAAGAAATTCAACAGAATTGAATGTCAGATTGGTGATACAAAGCTAGAACAGGTCAGTAATTTCAAGTATTTGGGTTGTGTGTTCTCCCAGGATGGTAATATAGTAAGTGAGATTGAATCAAGGTGTCGTATAGCTAATGCAGTAAGCTTGCAGTTGTGATCAACAGTATTCTGTAAGAAGGAAGTCAGTTCCCAGACGAAACTATCTTTACATCAGTCTGTTTTCAGACCAACTTTTCTTTACGGGAGCGAAAGCTCGGTGGACTCAGGATATCTTATTCATAAGTTAGAAATAACAGACATGAAAGTAGCCAGAATGATTGCTGGTACAAACAGGTGGAAACAATGGCAGGAGGGTACTCAGAATGAGAAGATAGGCTAATTTAAGATTGAACTCGATGGATGAAGTTGTATGCATAAACCGGCTTCGGTGGTGGGGTCATGTGAGGCGAATGGAGGAGGATAGGTTACCTAGGGGAATAATGGACTCCGTTATGGAGGGTAAGAGAACTAGAGGTAGACCAAGACGACGATGGTTAGACTCAGTTTCTAACGCTTTAAAGATAAGAGGTATAGAACTAAATGAGGCCACAACACTAGCTGCAAATCGAGGATTGTGGCGACGTTTAGTAAATTCACAGAGGCTTGCAGACTGAACGCTGAAAGGCATAACAATGTATAATGATAATGTATGTATGTATGTATGTATGTATGTATGTATGTATGTATGTATGTACGTATGTATGTATGTCAGTCATTAATCATTCCCCCAGAGGTGTGTGACAGGCTTTGGCAGCCAGCACAATTCCTTTTCTTGCTGCAAGATGGGGGCTTCATTCATTCCATCTCTGACCCAGTCGCTGACTGGAAAACAGGCTGTAGGTTTTCATTTTCATGTAGTATTTATCGATAGGACCACTAGTAACATAAATATTTGAGAATTAAAATATTAGGCCTTCCCCTGTACTACCATTTCACTCAACGTGAATAACATTATATAGCCTAGATTGTAGTGGCTCATTCCCTGACTTCACATACTGATTTTTATTAAATTCTCTTCAGCCGTTTTCTCATGATGCATGTACATACATACATACATACATACAGACAGACAGACAGACAGACAGACAGACAGACAGACAGACAGAAATTCCAGTAAAGTAAAAAGGGGATTTCCTTGTTACTGTGGACACGACTGATACAAAAAATACCATTCTTTTTAAATTCTGAGCAATGTTCAGACAAAACTCTTATCTTTTTATATAGATTTCCCCTGATAAATTTTTTAATTCCCTAATTCCTCATCATACAAATGAATATTTGCCAGCCGCCTGGTGGCCATGATCATTAACACATGAAGTCTGTAAGGTCTGACATGATGGATCAAGTCCCGTTGGTCGAAAAAAATCATCATCAGATGAATCACTAAATTGCTTGCCAAAAGCCTGGATTAAATTCCAAATCTCTCTGCAGTGCTCATACGGAGCGAGTTCATATGATGCTGTTGATGGTGATTTGTCCATTGGATGGGGGCGTAAAGCCTTGAGTAGACCCCTTGGGGCTATTCAACAGGAGTAGGCTATTTTCCGGCACCGGGTTTCACGTTCCCCCTATTCTCATAATATATCACGTCGTTCATTTCATCTCATTGACTCCCCTGGCCGGTCATGTAAACTCCCTACAAAGATTCATCTCGCTTCATACCCGAACCAACAGTGAAATGGAACAAGGGTTGGACGTACATTAATTTCTACCAGATATCGACATTTTCATTTCCCCTTCCAACCAGGTCGCAGTGTTAATGGTACTTCTCCACTTTTGCCTCTCCTTCCACTACTCCTATTCAGTTCTTGATAGAGACTGTCCATCTTTCTATCTTAGCCTCCAACACTTGTTTTGGTATCCTTCCCTCCTCCATCGTCATAACATGTCCAAACCATTTCAATTTATTCTTCTCCATCCTATCACTCAGTTTTTCTACCCCCTCTCTCTCTCTCTCTCTCTCTCTCTCTCTCTTAGCATCTCTGAAAAAGTACTTAGTGGGACTTAAAGCATATAACATTATTATTTTCCTCCATTTACATCCATTTTCAACTCTTGTTTGAATATCTACCAACATTTCCCCCCCCCCTCATGTACCACCTTTTTACCCCCCCCCCCCTCTCTCTCTCTCTCTCTCTCTCTCTCTCTCTGATGCGTACGTTCATATAGAGGTATAGTAGGAACTTCTCTACAATCTGGTAGAATGCATTTCCCATTTGTACCCTTCTGCTGATCTTATCCAACCTTGCATCTTGCAGTATTTCACTTCCCAAATATTTGAAGCATTCAACAACATCAAGGATATGTCCCTAATACTAATGATTCATTTTCCTTCTCTTTCTCCTCGGGTTATGCTCTTCTCCTCAATGATTTTCAAACCATATTTTTCAATATTGTCATATAAAGCCTCTAGTTGTGTCTGCAGTTCTGTATTATTGACTCCCCAGAGCACTGTGTCTTCTGTGGTTTCCCATTTTCACACCCAGTGCAATGTAAATCAAATTCTAAAAATTAAAAAAAAAAGCACTATATCATCAGCAAACAACAATATTTTCATATACCCTCTGTATATGTGTTGCCTTTGTTTTCTTTACAATTTCATCCATAACCATTATAAATATATGTGGAGACAATACACTTCCCTATCTTAGTCCAGTTTGGTTTCTAAACCACACTGTTCTCCCCACTGGAGTCCGGACACAACTGGAACAGTTTTTGTACATTGCTTCCACTAATTCCATTGATTGCTTTCAACATCTTTTTCTTCCTAAGGTTTCCCACTTCTTTTCTCTATAAACATTATCATGTGCTTTCACTAGATCAAGGAATATCATCACCAGATCTTTTCCATACTTCCACTGTTTTTCCATCTCATGGTAAATATAGGATCTATCATTGACCTGCCCTGTCAAAAGCCATACTGCTTTTCTTGTAAATTTCTTTCCACCATTTTCTCATTCTCCTTTCTATTATTCTCTCCAGTATTTAGGCTGCTTGTGACAACAGTGTAATTACTTGATAATTGTCACATTGCCTTTCTTAAATACTGGTATTATTACTCCTTTACACCAATCATCAGGTACTTGCCTTTTCCTCCATACATTAGCAGCCCATATAACCAATGTAGACCAGTTGGTCCTGCAGCCTTTAGCATTTCCACACATCTTTCATCCATCCCTGATGCCTTTCCTGTTTTCATTTTTTTAACAACCATTTCCACCTCTGCCATTGCAGTATCACTCTCCATTTCTGGATCATCCTCATTACTTCTCACATTCAGGAGTTTATCAGAGTTATCTTTCCACCTATTCTTTATCTCCTCTGAGTCGGTTATTACATTTCCACTCTATTCCTTTACTTGTTTTGCGTAGATTTGTTCTTTTCTCTTATATTTTATCAATCAGTACAACATCCTTTTTCCTCCATTGCCAGGCTGAGTGGCTCAGACGGTTAAGGCGCTGGCCTTCTGGCCCCAACTTGGCAGGTTCGATCCTGGCTCAGTCTGGTGGTATTTGAAGGTGCTCAAATACGTCAGCCTCGTGTCGGTAGATATACTGGCATGTAAAAGAACTCCTGCAGGACAAAATTCTGGCACCTCGGCATCTCCGAAAAAGTACTTAGTGGGACTTTAAGCATATAACATTATTATTTTCCTCCATTTACATCCATTTTCAACTCTTGTCTGAATATCTACCAACATTTTTTTTTCCCCCTCATTTACCACCTTTTTACACTTTTTTTAATTTTCTGATAATTCATCTTACTTCCTTCTTTCCTATTTCTATTCCGTTCTTGCCATGCTTTTTTTTTTCCTTTGTTTAACAACCTCCTTTACCTTTCCATTCCACCAGTGGTCTCCTTTTCCTTCACTCTCTCTCCGAAGTTCTGCCACAGATCTCCTCTACACAGCTTACAATTGTGTTTTTAAATTTGTTTCATTCTTTTTCTACACTCTCCATTTCTGATATATAGATGTGATGTTTTAATTCCTCCTGAAATTTCTCCTGAGTTCCTTTATTTTTTTCTTCTGTCTTGTTTCTTTTACTCTCACAATTTGACCTATTTTCAATTTTGCTACCCCTATTCTGTGAACTCCATCAAACGCCTCACCTGGTAGTGCTGTTACATCCATTAACTGTGTACGATTTACTTTCTCAACAAAAACCAAAAAACATCAATATTTTGTTTTTGTCCTTTTTTCACCCCAGCTATATCTAGTGATCTTTCTACTATTCTTCTTTTTAAACCAAGTGTTACCCACAATCATTCCATTTCTCTCACAAAAATCCAACTTATCTCCCTCGCTGTTTCTTTTCCATATCAATAATGCGCCTTTCCTGTGTCCAGGCGGGTCACGAAGACTCAGGGTTGATTGCCTTTCAAAGTTTCCTTTTTAACATGGATCCATGAAAGTTGTGAAAGCTTTCTATCTGACGGATAAGTCATCTGCCGCAAACACTAATGGATGTCTCCATCATACCATTTATCAATTATATCGAGAGATAATTCCTAATCTACCTTGAATTAAGAAATAAATATCCACACATATAATGCTTACGCTAGAGTATAAATATAAATACCAATATATATATAAAAGTTATTTATTTATTTATTTATTTATTTATTTATTTATTTATTTATTTATTTATTTATTTATTTATTTATTTATTTATTTATTTATTTATTTATTTATTTATTTATTTATTTATTTATTTATTTAATTCGCTGGGGTCATCAAGGACCACGTTAAGTCTTGTTGCATTTGACACTGAACTTGGCCTTCTTTAGAGCCCAAATTTCCCTCATTCTTTGTGAGTGGGCCTGCTTACGCTCCTCTGTCCAAGGGGCACCGTGTCTTCTCTTCGGTTGCTCGTCTCGGTTTAGCCCGTTCGTCAATATTTTCTTGCGGAAGAGATCTCTGTTAAGGGCGTCTTCAGCTGAAATGTGTAGCATTTCCAGGTCTTCTTTGGTATTTCTAAACCAGGGAATTGTGGTTTTGGGGTTTGAATCAAAAAAGTGAAAGATTTCTTTAGTTAACTTTCTTCCGTCCATTCTTCTCAGATGACCGTAAAATCGTGCCCGTATTTTTCTGATTGTGTCGGTAATGTTCTCTATTTTGCTGTAGACTTCCTTGTTGGATCTCTTTTGATGGATTCCATTTCTGTACTTTGATCCCAAGATTCCTCTCACAATGTTGCGTTCTCTTTTCTCCAGTTCTTCAAGGAGTCCTTTGTTGGCATTTAGAGACAGGGTTTCGGCTGCATATAGAACTACTGGCTTCAGAACTGTTTCATAGTGACGTATCTTGGTGTTTTGGGAAAGGCATTTTTTGTTGTAGATTGTGCGGGATGTTTGGTAGGCTATTTCCAGTTTGCGTACTCGCTCCTGAAGTGCTTCTTTGTCCAGTCAATTTTTCATGATGATCTCACCCAGGTATTTGAATTTGTCTACTCGGGTGATGTCCCCGTATTTTGTATGGAGTTTTGGTAGAGCCACTTTGATGTTAGTCATTAATTCTGTTTTCTTAAACGATATCTGCAAACCAATTTGTTCGGCAATTTCCTTTAAAATTTCAACTTGAGCTCTAGCAGTTTCTATGTTGTTTTTGAGAACAGCAATATCATCGGCAAATGCTAAGCAGTCTGTTGCGATCCCCTTGGTTTTGGTTCCTATTCTCAATGGACTGTAGTTGGTTTCCTGTAATCTCACCCGCCAGGTTCTGATGATCTTTTCAAGAACACAGTTGAAGGGTATCGGGGATAGCCCATCACCTTGTCGGACTCCTGTTTTGATGTCAAAGGAATGCAAGAGACATCCGTGGAACTTCACTTTGGATTTTGTATTGGTCAGGGTGGCCCTAATTAATGCCAGCAGTTTCAAATCAACTCCAAATTCATTTAAGATGTTTAGCAGGACTTCCCAGTCAATGGAGTCGTACGCTTTCTTAAAGTCCACAAAGACAGACACATACTGCTTGGACCTTAGTGTACAATATCTGATGATCGTTTTGAGATTTTGGATCTGTTCAGCTGTTGAGCGACCTTTTCTGAACCCTCCTTGGTATTCACCTATTTGATGTTCGACTTGTGCTTCCAAACGCTCCAGGATGGCAAGTGATAGAATTTTGTGAGTCACGGGTACCAAAGATATTCCTCTGTAGTTGTTGATGTTCTTCATGCTGCCTTTTTTGTGTAATGGATGGATCAAAGCTATTTTCCAATCTTCGGGTAGGGTCTCCTTGTTCCAAATTTCTTCTATTTGCTTTTGCAAGATATCAAGTGATTCCTCTGGGGCATATTTCCATAGTTCTGCTACTACTGAGTCTTCCCCCGGCGCTTTGTTATTTTTGAAACGGGCAATGTGGCGTTTGATTTCATCTCTGTCGGGTGGTCTGGAATCTGGGTACCTGAGTAAGGTTTCCTTGGTCTCATTGGCGCTTTGCGGTTTAGAGCAATTAAGTAAATTCTTGAAGTAATCTGCCGGAATACTGCAATTTTCTTCATTTGACGTCACCAGTGTGCCGTCCTTTCGCTCAAAGCATAGAGATGGTGGTTTATAGCCAGTGAGTTTGCGTTTGAAGGCTCTGTAGTACTCTCTGCTTTCATTCTTCCTAAAGTTTTGTTCTATCTTTTCAATGAGAGATTTTTCGTATTTACGTTTCTCAGTTCTGAACACCCTAGCTGCTTGGGCACGTTGGGTTTTGTAGGTTTCCCAATCATTTTCTGATTTCGTAGAGTAGTACTGTTTCCACGCATTGATTCTTTCTTGGAGGACTGATTCGCAGGTACCATTCCACCAGGCATGCTTTTTGCTTCTCTTGATTTCTGCAATGTCTTTGGCGGCCTCAACAAGGAGACTTTTGGCGTTGTTAAAGTCAGTCATTTGGTCTAGCCTTCTGCTGGAATTCCTCGACCCTTTGCCAAAGTTTATCATTGTCGAAGCGTGTGATCTGTTTGGTTGTCTTCCTTGTGTTTGCGGGAATTGGTTTGAATTTGATAAGAGACATATAATGATCTGAGGCCACATTGATGCCTTTCTTTACCTTGACATTCATAATCTAGGGGCTGTTTCTCCTGGAGATTGCAACATGATCAATTTGGAACTCTCCGAGAGCTTGGACGGGAGAACGCCAAGTCATTTGCTTTCTGGGTAGATGGCGAAAGTGGGTCGACATTACCTGCAGGTTGTGATTTTCGCAAATGGACACCAGTCTTTTCCCGTTGGGATTGGTTCTTTTGTGAGCAGGGTAATTTCCTATAACTTTCTTGTACTTCTGTTCATGACCTAGTTGGGCATTGAAGTCACCCAAAAGCAGCTTGACATGGTATTTGGGGATTTTGTTTAATTTTTCATCCAGTAGGTCCCAGAAATTATCAACTTCATCTGGATCAGACTTGTTCTTATCGTTTGTAGGAGCATGTGCGTTAACTAGGGCGTAGGTTTTGTTCGCGCATTTAATTGTGAGTATAGACAATCTGTCATTCACAGGTTCGAAATTTGCAACCGATTTAAGGATCTTGGTTCTAACAGCAAACGCGGTTCCAAGCATCAGAGCTCCATTGAGGATTCCTCTTTGTGCTTTGCTCTTGAAAAACCGGTAGCCTTCGGATTCAAAAATCTCTTCATCTGGGTACCTTGTTTTCTGTAGGGCCATTACGGATATCTGATTTTCGTGAAGAACTTTGGTGAGGGTTTTCAGCTTGCCAGTTTGTGTAAGTGAATTTATGTTGAAAGTTGCTAGAAAGGTGTTAGATTTTGGCCAGAGTTTTTGACTCTTCGGGGTACACCGAGACGCTCCAACTCGTCTCTTGCATGATGTCGAGTCTCCCCCAGAATCCGAACGAGACTCGTGCGCCGTGGCGTTCACGACGAGGGATTTATCCGAAGATTTACCCCCTGGGGTATGTTTCTTGAAATGTTGTGCCATCATGTTTTTTGGCTTGACTTTGCTTTGGACGGGTACCCATCCTTTTACAACTAGGGTTGTTAGCCCTAGAGGTTGCCTCAAGATGTTTTCTGGCTTCTGGTCATTTACCAGTCTTCGCCGTAACCCTGGCAAGGGACCAGTTTTTTTTTCACGGTGGTATTTTATTTCCCTACTACCCTCTGACTCTGCTGGCGGCAGAGCCAGCGAGCTTCGCCAATTCCAATGGGACGCGCCCGTTGGAGGTAACCGGTAAATCCCCACTCAGGTTTGTTTGTTTGTTTGTTTGTTTGTTTGTTTATTTATTTATTTATTTATTTATTTATTTATTTATTTATTTATTTATTTATTTATTTATTTATTTATTTATTTGATACAGCCTACGGAGGGTCATTTTACACTAATAATAATAAGTTTAAATACATATAAAAGATAACAAAGGTATAAACTGTTGTAAACAAGATAAGGTTTACAAGAACACAACTTATTTATTTGCTTCACACAGAATTCTACAGTATGTACAGGAATAAAACATAAAATTGTCTTGAAGCAAAGTAGATGATTAATCTTGAGAGAGTTTCTGTTTCTATACACTATGTACACTCTGAATGTATTTATACTCACAGCTATCTTGAAAAGATAGTTCTTGGGGAAGATATAGTTCATGATAGTTGAAAACTATCATTTGCACTAGCATAGATTAGCTAAGAGAGTTCCTTCTAACTTGAAGTGTCTGAGTTCATAAGCTTGTACTAAATGAAAGCTATGTTCACAATTAGAGAATGTAACGTGTGTGTCGGAGCTTGAGTGAGCTTGGGGATGTGCGGCATACAACATCGGGGCTCGACATGGATGAAGGAGCGGGAAAGTGGAGTAGTGACCTGAGGTGAAACCTCATACTACCAGAATTCCGTCCACCTGGTCGAGACACATTTTTAAGAGGAGTAGCCTCCGTGTTCGACGTTCAGTGTATTCTGGATCAGGACACTGGGGAGAATCCTCATGAGTGACAGACAGGAAGCTTCTTATATACTGCACACGACGTAACAGACACGCGCACTGTAGACTGCGCGTCGAATCTCGAATGATCCACGCTTGCGTGCGTGCGGCTGGCTGGCGCTGAGCGAAGAGAGCGGAGGACATACAACACCCTCCCCTCCTAAATACGCCGATGCGGCGTGAAGCGGCGGCGGCGCTGGCGGCAGCTACGATGCTGGGCAGGAGCTTCTGACGTCTCTGTTGTATTGTCCGGAGCTGTGACTGGGCGGAGTGGCGCTGCATCGTCCTGAAAGGAACCCATGGTTATTAAATGGTCTAAAGCTCGTTCAGCAATAGATTTATCTGGCTTAACAAGAGAATCAATAGCCGGATATGGACGGTAGCGCAGGCGTATCTGGTCCTGGTGCGGCAAATGCGTTTCTCAGCAGTCTGAATCTCGTAGAGACGATGGCCCAAAGATCTGCGGATGACACCAGGTAACCAGAGCGGGTTTGACTTGAATGTCCTTATGTAGACCTTGTCGTTGACGGTGAACTTTGTTGGCGAGGTCTTAGGCTGGGCCGGAAGAGGCTGCAACAGAGAAAGTAAAGTTCTGTGAGGTCGTCCATGGAGCTTTTGTGCGGGAGTGACATTATCAGCGCCGGGCAGAGTTCTGTAGTTGCTTAAGAGTTGTAACAATGCTTGGTCTTTAGTTAAGCCTGAAGAGACAGCTTTTTTCATACTTTTCTTAAAAATTTGTACAAAGCGTTCAGCTTCACCATTAGATTGAGGGTGTAAAGGCGGTGCTAGGATATGGCGAATGCCATTATATGTACAGAAGTTCTTAAAAGCAGTAGCTGTAAATTGCGGTCCATTGTCAGAAATTAGGACTTGAGGTAAGCCTTCAGTTGTAAATATTTTCTGAAGAGCACGAATGGTAGCTTCTGTAGTAGTAGTCGAATGCATATCCACTACATAGGGAAAGTTCGATAGAGAATCTATGACGATGAGCCACATGGAATTGAGGAAAGGACCTGCGAAATCGATGTGAACTAGTTTCCATGGAGAAGTAGCAGGAGGCCATGAAGCTAGATCTGATTAATTTGACATTGGTCACAATGGCGGATGAGCTTTTCGATGGCGGCATCAATACCAGGCCAGTAGCAGTGTTGACGTGCCAGTTGCTTAGTGCGGGATATACCCCAATGACTTTGGTGTAACAAGTCGAGAACTTGTGTCTGTAGACTAGGTGGGATAACCACTCGGAAGGTGGTGCCGGTTTCGAGGAGTATAACTCCGGCACGAGTCGTAAGACGATGCTGAATACGATGATAAGGCGCAAGGTGGGCCGGAAGTTAACTCCGGCACGAGTCGTAAGACGATGCTGAATACGATGATAAGGCGCAAGGTGGGCCGGAAGTTTGTTCTGAAGGGGCCAACCATTGCGGATGTAAGTACGTACCGTAGCAAGTGTACTGTCCTTATCCGTAGCTTTAGCAAGGCAGGTAGCGTCAATAGGAAAGGTGGATACGGTGTCTTCGAGTTCTATGTCTAACTGAAGACATTCGAATTCTTGAGAATCGAAGGCAGTATCAGGACCGACTGGTAAGCGAGAGAGGGCATCAGCATTACAATGCTGGGATGTGGCACGATAGGCGATCTGATAGTAATAATCAGAAAGGAACATGGACCATCTTTGAAGCTTTCTGAGGGAATGCTCAGGGATCTTATTACCAGGATGGAATAAGTGTACTAGAGGCTTGTGATCAGTAATGATCAGGAAATGGTTGCCATAGAGATATTCATTGAAACGGCGAATACCAAAGATGATTGCTAAAGCTTCTTTTTCTATCTGGGAGTACCGACGTTGATGCTCATTAAGTGTCTTCGAAGCAAAGGCGATGGGGCGTTCTTGTCCGTGACAATCCTTCTGGGAGAGAACGGCGCCGACGCCGTAATCTGATGCGTCAGTAGCTAGCGTGATCAGCTTGCCAGGCTGAAAATGAGTGAGTTTAACAGCTTGAACAAGGGCTTTGTTGATCGTTTGCCAGGCCTGTTGGCATTGCGGAGACCACTGAAATTTAACACCTTTTTTGCGTAAGGCGTTTAATGGAGCTGCGACTGAAGCGAAGCGGGGAATGAACTCGTTATAGTAGTTCGCTTTGCCTAGGAAGGATTGGAGCTGCTTGATGTTCTGTGGTACAGGCATGTTTACAATCGCCGAGACATTCCGTTCACTAGGTTGAATGCCGTTTTTATCGAGGATGTGTCCCAGGTAGTGAACTTGCGGCTGAAAGAAAGTGCATTTAGCGAGTTTCGCTCGTAGGCCATTGTCTTTCAACTTCGTGAGAAGGAGGCGCAGATTATGGAGATGTTCTTGATGATCTGCACCGGTCACAATAATATCATCCAGGTAGTTAGCACAACCGGGAATGGAGGCGGTGAGTTGAGCTAAATAGCGCTGAAAACTAGCAGCTGAGGAAGAGACGCCGAACGGGAGACGCTGGAGCTGGAGCAGTCCGATAGGAGTGTTGAGTGTGAGAAATTGCTTGGATTCTTCGTCTAAAAGTAGCTGTAGATAGGCTTCTTTAAGATCCACTCTAGAGAAGAATTGTCCACCAGCTAGACGACGGAATAAGTCCTCTGGACGGGGAATTGGAAATATATCTGTGTCGATTTGTGCGTTGATCGTAGATCAGAAATCACCACAAAGTCGTACATTGCCATCAGGTTTCTTGATTACAACTAGTGGAGTGGCCCATTGACTGGAATTGACTGGTACCACTATTCCAGCTTCTACCCATCTTTCTAACTCCTTAGTGACCTGGTCTTGAAGGGCCAGGGGTACTGGACGTGCTTTGAAAAAGCGCGGCTTAGCTCCTGATTTCAGCTGTATGTGAGCTGTATAGTTTTTGGCGGTTCCGAGCGTAGAGTCGAAGACTTCAGGAAACTGCTCGAGGAGAGCCGTAATATCAGAAGTAGGTTGCAAAGTAGATACCATGTTGATATTGTCATGAATCTGGAAGCCGAATAAATTAAAGAGATCCATACCCATAATGTTCGATGCGGTGTAGTTGTTGACTACGAATAGTGGAATGACCTTCCGAATTCCTTTATAACTGGCTGGAAGCGTGATTTGGCCTTTAATGTCAATCTTCCGTTTGTTAAATGTAACAAGCTGGATGTCAGCTGGAGAGCATGAAGGTGAAACTAAGTCGTGATATGTAGCCAGGTTAATGATAGAGACAGGTGATCCAGTGTCTAACTGAAAATCGACAGAGCGATCAGAGAATGATAGAGGAACGATGATCTTGTGAGAATTCTTGGTGGGAAGAAATAGATTTATCTGATCAACTTCCATGTCCTGTCGGGGCTGTATATGCTTCGGGCACGCTGCAGGAGTCTTAGCAGGGCGGAGCGAACTCTGACATACAGTCTTGATGTGTCCTACTTTATTACATCGTTCACAAGTGGCTTTGAAAAAACGACAGGCATGACGTTCATGATGTTTGAAACATCCTCTGCAGGAAGGCAGGAGTTGCGACTTGCTCTTAGAAGTGGGCTTCCTTGGAGAAGAACGAGAGGGAACCGGGCGAGAATGCTTGGCAGAGAGCGACTTGGCTGCGCGGTTCAAGGTAGCAGAGGACTGGCGGGCTGGAGTAGAGACTTGAACGACTTCGTGTTTAGAAGCTATTTCTGCTGCAGTCTTGGTAGTAAGTTCGTATACCGTAGCAATACGCTGGGCGTCTTCTAAAGAAGGGTTACTCTTCTTGACAGCGTCAAAACGAACTTTGTCCTCAGGAGTATGCAGAATGACCATATCCCGAATGAGGGAATCGGTATAGGGCGTACCACAACCGTCCTTGGAACATATAAACTGGCAGGGTATAGCTAGACCTCGCAATTCCGCTATCCATTCAGCATGAGTCTGATGCAGTTGCTTCCTGCTCTGAAAAAATTTGTAGCGAGCGGCCACTATGTGCGGGGCTTTAGCATAGTGTTCAGTGATACGGGCCAAGAGCTGTGCGAACGGCACTTCAGAGAGTTGCTCCTCTGGACTTAATTTTTGTAGTAATTCGCACGTAGCATTGCCAACCGAACTGAGAAATAGTGCACGTTGGCGCTTGTCACCCGTGACGGAATGGCATATGAAATGTTGCTGTAGGCGGGCGAAATAGACTGACCATTCTTCCTTAGCCGGATCAAAAGCAGAGAACGGAGGAATTGCTGAGGGCTGTGTAGAAACAGAAAGAGTTTGCATAGCTGTGAGCAATGCCGCTTGTTGTTGCTGCATGAATTGCTGTTGTTGCTGCTGTAGAGCTTGCAATACGGCAGCTAGCTGCTCGGCTGTAGCCATGTTGAGATGTGTGAGAGAAAAGAACTTGTCTAGCAGCGTGTACTGAGCTGGCTGTAGGCGAGACCTTCACCGGAACAGCTGGGAGTGGGTGAGAGAGCAAGCAAGCTGAAGAGTGCCGAACAGGTGCTGCGAGCGAGAGAGAGCCTTGGAATGTCGGCTGACTGTCCGTAGTTCGACGGAGGCTAATAGTTGTACTGTAGAAAAGGCTAACTGCTGGTAGAGGCCGTACAGGTTCCAATGTGGAGTGGTGATAGTTACGGAGTATAGTGTCACTGTGCCAATGAGTGGACGATATCCTGTAAGAGTTTGTTGCCCTGTCGCGAATGAGTTGACGACAGAATGTAATCAGTTTTGTACCTCGTTTCGAATGAGTGGGCGACACACAGACCACTGTTTGACTTCGTTGCCAATGTGTTGGTGGCAGATGGCACGTAGGTTTTTTTTTTTTTTTTTTTTACCTCGTCGCCAATGAGTTGTGTTGTAAACAAGGTTTACAAGAACACAACTTATTTATTTGCTTCACACAGAATTCTACAGTATGTACAGGAATAAAACATAAAGTTGTCTTGAAGCAAAGTAGATGATTAATCTTGAGAGAGTTTCTGTTTCTATACACTATGTACACTCTGAATGTATTTACACTCACTGCTATCTTGAAAAGATGGTTCTTGGGGAAGATATAGTTCGTGATAGTTGAAAACTATCATTTGCACTAGCATAGATTAGCTAAGAGAGTTCCTTCTGACTTGAAGTGTCTGAGTTCATAAGCTTGTACTAAATGAAAGCTATGTTCACAATTAGAGAATGTAACGTGTGTGTCGGAGCTTGAGTGAGCTTGGGGATGTGCGGCATACAACATCGGGGCTCGACATGGATGAAGGAGCGGGAAAGTGGAGTAGTGACCTGAGGTGAAACCTCATATTACCAGAATTCCGTCCACCTGGTCGAGACACATTTTTAAGAGGAGTAGCCTCCGTGTTCGACGTTCAGTGTATTCTGGAGCAGGACACTGGGGAGAATCCTCATGAGTGACAGACAGGGAGCTCCTTATGTACTGCACACGACGTAACAGACGCGCACTGAAGACCGCGTGTCGAGTTTCGAATGATCCACGCTTGCGTGCGTGCGGCTGGCTGGCGCTGAGCAAAGAGAGCAGAGGACATACAACATAAACAACAATATTAAGTAACAACAATAAATTAACAATTTTAACAGTAACATTGTAACAACAATGACAACAGTAACTGGCAAGTGTCGGTTACTGAAATTAGGAAGAAGAAAGGTCGAGGGTTGGAGGGACGGAAGAAAGTGAAAACCTGGGGAGTACTTAGAGGAATCTTCTAATTTTTTGTTTGAAGTATGCGAAAGGTGTGAATATGTCAATATCGGATAGTGAGTTACCAAGAGTAGGGAGATGGTGGAAGATAAAGTTGTAAAGTTAGGCGCGGATGGGACACATGATGAGTGCACCGGTTGCGTGTAGGGCGGGGAGGAACGTGTATAGGGAAGTACGCCGGAAGAGTTTTACATTTGGTGTAGCCATTGATTATTTTGTGAAGGTAACATAGATCAGAGAACTGTAAACGGCTTCTCAGGTCAAGTATACCCAGATAGTTCATAATGTCAGATTTAGTTTTGTTCTTAAAAAGAGGATTGCGAGTCTTAACAGTGAAAGTGAAAAAGTTAAAAATACTATTTAGTTGAGATATGTTTGTAATAGCAGATGAGGACCAAATAGAGGAACAAAAGTCAATAATGGGGAGAACATACGAGACAAAGTATAATTTTAAGGCATTAATATCATTAATTTCAGTAAACCTGTAAAGAATGCCTAGAGTACACATAGCATGGGATTTTATGGGGTGAATGTTTACAGTCTATTATAACACCTAGGTCTCTTACCTGAGAAGCCAATTGCAATGTATTTCCCTGGATGGTATATGCAGTATTCATTCTTTGCTTTAGCAATGAAAAGGAGATTGTATGGCACTTTTTAACATTGGGAGAAAGATTCCATTTTTTTAACCAGTCACCACACGAATTGAGAACAGTCTGTAATTCATCACAGTCATCAGGCGTAGACACTTCTCTTAGGATTTTCAGGTCGTCAGCGTACAGGAGGAGGGAACACTGACTATTTTGGGTGCAAAGAATTAAAACAAGAATAATAGTTAACACCACCTTTCCAATACTTATCTTTCCTACATTTAGGAAATAAACATTACAACAAGCGTTGTAAGATGGGACATGTTTCGCTTAACAGTCGTAAGCATCATCAGCCAAAAATAAATCTTAGCCTAAAGTTAGGTCAGGGCCCTGAACCTAGTGTCCTTAACATATATGGCACCCTAAGAATCAACATTTATATTTAGAAAATGAAAATAGGCTTAAAACTAGTGTGAAAAAACATGGAATGTTACAACATGGCTAAGAGAAAATACACAATCGAGTTGAGACAGAGGATAAGAACAGAAAGTAGGCTACAATACAGAGCTGGTAGTGAAATAATTAAAATCATTAGGATATCATTGTTACCAGTCAGTCAATCAGAATGTTCAAACATAAAAACAAGAATGAAAATATATAAGTGTGTTCATCATGGCTGAGTTAGAAAAAACACATAATCGTGTTGCCAGAGGTTAAAAACATAAGGTACAACATAGAGTTGGCAGTGTAGTATCAAACTCATGGCTGCCAGTCAGTTAATAAGAATGTTCATATATAACAAAACACGATGGTTATATTCTTTTAAGTGAAGAAATAATTAAATCCCACTCTTGTATAGATACGTGAGAACGGGCGAGAGAAGTCATATGTTGTAGCAGACATGGAGTAGTAACACTTCAAACAGGATTGATCACGCCTGAAGCTGCTTCATTTTTGCTGGGAGTTCAAGACCAAAAGTGAAAAAAATAAGATGCCAAGTGCGTGCACTGAAATCTGAAGATGTTCATATCTGATGTCCAATACGGTCTACAATGAGATTTATTACTTGTAATGCAAAGAATTATGTCATCGATATAGAGAACAAAGAGTAGGGGTCCCAGGATACTGCCCTGAAATACACCTGATAACACAGGTAACCATGATGAGGCAGATTCAGGGAGTACCACTCTTTGTTTGCTGCCAGGGAGGAAACTCGTTATCAATGACAAGACGGGGCCGTGGATATTAAATCTGGTGGCGAGCTTATGAAGAAGAAGTGCATGATCCACTGAGTCGAATGCCTTGGCCAGATCTATATAGATTACATCTGAGATTTATTTTCCATTGCTGTATTGATGTGGTGATTGAGAACAGTGAGGTTAGTGAGGCATGATTTTCCGGGAGTGAATCCGTGTTGTTCTTCAGAGAGGTATGGCTGTGTGAAAAAGAGGAGTCGGCGGTGGATTATTCTTTCAAGGACAGAGGATAGTATTGGAACGATAGATATTGGGCGGTATGATGAGATATCATGTTTGTTGCCAGATTTGAAAATAGGTGTGATATCAGTTTGTTTCCAGCTATCGGGGAATGTACCAGTAGCCATACACAGGTTTAAAATTGTAGATAACGATGCACAGAGAGATGCAGAAGTATTTTTAAGGAATATAGGGCTAATATCATTGAGCCCGGCAGAGCGGTTTTTTTGGGAGACTACTGAGATTATTTTGAACTTCGTTAGGGGTCGTTGATATTTGCGACAGAGAGTAACTGCAAACACTATTGATCTGTGGTAGTTCTGTGAGAGGTGCAGGAGGGGTAAAGGTGGAGTGAAAGTACTCATTGAAGTTTTGAGACCTTAATTCAGTTGGGACATCATCACTATGTATTTCGAGATTCATTGGTATCCAGGGTGACTTTCTACGTGATGAAATGAGGGTCCAGAATTTTTTAGGGTTGTTTTTAAGGTTTCCAGTTATAGAAGTGATGTGCCGGTTGTAGTCATTTTTAAGATGCGATTTTGAAATTTTCCTGGGGTGTTTAAAAGTATTATACGTGTGTGAATTGGGGATGGACTTCCAGAATGACCATGCACGGGTTTTGTTCTTTAGTAGCAATTTAGTTTCGGCACTCAGCCAGGGGGGATATTTGTGTGTTCTGGGTTTGGAAAAAGGTACATGCTGTTGAATGGTAGTAAATATTAAATCCTCAAACAGGGAAACCACACTGTTGACGTCACGCTCAGCTGATAACCAGCACCAAGGGAGGGATGACAAGTCCTGGTTGACGACTAGCCAGTCCACTTTACTCCACAGAGGAAATGTTTGCCTCACAGCAGGTGGGAAGTCTTTATGTTGATAAGCAGGTAGGCTGAGGGTAGCTTCGATTGAGTCATGGTGAGAGCTAAGAATGTTTCTGCCAACAGATACACTAACACTAGTTACTGTAGAGAAGAGGAGGTCCAATGTTGCCAGATTTCTGGTGGGTTTTAAGCAGAACTGATGTAGGTGAAGACCATTTATGAAATTAGACCAAATAAATGAGTCCACAGGGTTGGTTACTGTTCCAGTGTTGTAGATTGCCAAGTACAACAAGTACAACACCAGGAGTAGAAATGTTGATAAGACAGGCGCTGCCAGAACAGACAGGTCCATCTAGCATGAAATGAACAAATAATCTTAAGATCCCTCCCAAAGACCAAGCAACACATCAACGGGAACAATATTCATACAAGACTGTATCAAGTGTCTAGGATGTTCCTTCTCAATTAAGCAGCAGCCTAAAACTATGAAACAGCTTAATATTGTACTCTTGTCAATTCCTTGACGTTACATGAGACCCAAAGTCAAGACGCTAACAGTTTCATTCACAACAATGTTCTTGACCAGTCTACCTATATAACAGTCGTTTTTTTAAATCTCCACTTGTGCATGACAACACATTTAAATATTAGTTACATCAAGAAAATTAAAATGAAAATCGTGGGTCAAATAAGCCCCAGTTTTAATATCATCCTTTCTCAAGACTTATGATAAAAAAGAAGATCCATTTCATTTTATTTTTGAACATTTTAAGTTAACCAGAATAGAACTGCCAAGTTAAAACACATTTAATTTTAAATTTATATTTTCAATCTTGACCAACCTACAATCAACAATCAGTTCAAATCTCCACTTATTGTTGACGACACATCCTGTCAACTAGACACGGTACCTCAAGAACATGATATGATATAGGGGTCACATAAACCCCGGTATGTAATCCTCTTTACCAAAAAGAAGATCCATTTTAGTTTTGGACATTTTTCAAATTAGATAGATTAGGACCAAAAAACTTAACTGTATTAACTTATGTTACCTGTCTTAAGAGTTCATTAATGTATGTATATATTGTATATATGTATATATTGGTATTTTATATTGGTTAAAAAGGTCCCAAACCTTGACCTAAAGGTTGTATACAGGCTGAAGGTGCCCAAAATAATGGGTGAAACATGTACCCGACCTAAATAAGTCTACATAAAATCATGTAGATAATAACCACATTAAACGTGGAAAGTATTGAATAGGTGGTTTTTTATTAAACTATCCTTGATATCTATGCCAGTATCCAGGAATCGGGAGATAGTGGGTTCAAGCCCCACTGTCGGCAGCCCTGAAGATGGTTTTCCGTGGTTTCCCATTTTCACACCAGGCAAATGCCGGGGCTGTATAATTAAGGCCACGGCCGCTTCTTTCCAATGCCTAGGCCTTTCCTATCCCATCGTCGCCACAAGACATATCTGTGTCGATGCGACGTAAAGCAAATAGCAAAAAAAAGTTGGTGTGGCTTTTTGACTGAATGGTCGGCATCAAGGCCTTCGGTTTAGAGGGTCCCAGGTTCAATTCTCGGCTGGGTTGGAGATATTAATCCTGTATTGTTAATTCTTCTGATTGGGGGACTGGATGTTTGCATCTGTACCAGTATACTCCTCTTTATATTCACACATCATCACTCTACCGACCACCACAGAAACATTCAATAGAATATACATCCCTTTGGATAGGATTGGCATCACGAAAGGCACCTGGCCATAAAACCACAAGCCCACCAGGGTGTGGGAAAAGCAGTAGAAGAATACTTCTTAAGAAGTGGGATTAGAGAGTGCCTATTTTAAGACAACAGTGTGTGAAGACATAGATCATCCTTGTCCTTTCCTGATGATCTGTCATGGTGTTTTCCTATTATGTGTTCCTGTTTTGTAAATCTGACTTAATTTTTCATATTTGTTCCTCTCCATGACTTCTAAACTAAATACTGTATAGCACTTTATGGTAATAAATATGTGTGTACCTTACCTTATGAGGTACTCAGAATACAAATGGAATATAGAAACTGTTAGTGAGGAATTTCTTGTTTTAGAAAATAACAAATAAATAAAAAACAGACACAATATTCTTTATCCAATGTACATTAATTTATAAACATAAAATAACCTTTTACAGTCTCCTTAGAGATATCACCTGATATCAGGTGATATCAGAGGTAGTCGGATTTCTGAAGGGCGGAGAAAAGTCCATTCAACACTCCATGCCATACAATGTCGGCATGTAAAAGATCTCTGGTGACACATTTGGTGTTTACCTGACAAAATTCATTAAATCTCAGCCATAGACGCCCAAGAGAGTTTCGGTTTACTCGGTCTGCCATCTGGTAGGTCTAGACTAAAACAGAACGTCGAAATTGACGAGCAGACAGCCAGATGGTGTCAAATTGAAATGTCTGCACATGGTAGCTGAGGCCATATGATTATATATATATGAAAGATAAACCATTTACTTGCATCATTTTTCCACTGAAAATGTTGAAATATTTTACAGATATTTTACATGGCAATATGGTCAGTGTTCATTTAAATAATCAAGTGCACTTCATATACAGTTTTTATATTTCTCTGTATTACAAATAAAATGATTGTAGCCTTCAAATCCTGAAAGGTAGGTCTTTTATTGTGAGATGTGCCTGAACTGCCAAAATGAATCAAAAAGGACTCTACATTTCTCTTTTGTTATTCTGGAGAAGTATTTCAGTCGAAATGAAGACATTTTATTGGGAAAAAAATGTTTCTTCCACCATTTTTCATTTTATTTGGCAGTGAAATTTGTTGTTATGATGTATTTTCCATTGGATATATAATTAAATATACAGTAACTGAATGAATACTTTATAATCTTTGTTGTATATAGTTAGAATAAAATGTAGATCAAGACTGATAACAATGAACAACAATCTGTATCAGACTACAAAGAACATATATCAATTTTCTTAAAGTACATCACTTACTATTCTTTGGTAGCTGTCATCATAGGCATTTCCAAAGATGTTACACCTCAATCTCATGGTTGCCACATGTCCCTCCCCAATGATAACGTTTATGAACCTCCTGGGAATAGTAACTTTACTTCCTTTTGACACCTCAAATTCATGAATTAATATGGTTTTAAGGTCAGTAAAAATGGTTGATGACTGGGGTTGCATTAAGAAATCCAATATCAGTTCTGCAACATCACTGTCTAAAGATGCAACAACATGGTTGCAAGAATCGTTCCTGCTTGTATATTAAAATGATGCCAGAAGTGTTTGACCAGATATCTAGAAGTTAATTCGGTGTCATCTCTGCATCGAAGCTGGGGTATGCCATTTTGAACAACTGTTGTAAATGTCATAAGCAAAATTAGGCAACTTGCTGTAAATGTCTTCGGAGCATGTGTGCGCATTGCAGGTATGTAAAGGTATTAGATTGCCACCCAAAGATTCGTAAGGTATTTTTATCCCATGTTCATAGGTATCCCAAAACGAATTTGGCTAAACCTGGTGACTGAGGCATTTCCAGATGGGGGTTTCATATCTGAAATTGATACATGTGCCCTTCTCCAGCATCACTGAAAGTCTGTATCATCATCATGGAAACACTCTAGCTTACATACATTTTTTGGCCATTCTGTCTGAGCATATAATTTCCCATTTGCACCTTGTTTTGATTTTTCAGCTTTTCCACTGCTGCTGTAGTATGAAATACAGAAAAATGTTGGTGATGTACAAGACAGCTCGTAAGCTGCAAAACTTTTTATACCAGGTCCTTACATATGGATTCAGAGTAAGGAACAATGTTGTATCAGTTAAGAGATTTATCACATGGAGAAAATATTCATTCTTTCATTGGATACTCTGACATTACCTCCTTCTCCCTATAACTGCTTTCTCCAAGGCAATGTGTGTTTCATTATCCTGTATGTTCTGCTTGCAGATGAAATGTATGCAGCTATTGAAGAACCTAGTCAGTTATACACCAGTGGGAGTGAAACATATGCTCAAATTCAACCCACTCCAGTACCCGAACCACAGCCACTTCCCATGCCAATGCCTGTGATGGAGCCATATTTTCCCCCACAACCACCTAGTGTGGATAGTTTGAAGCATGTCGCTCAAGCACATTCTCGCCAAGGTGAGGCTCTATTTGTGTGCATTGACTTTGCATTAGGAGTCTAGAAAAAGTGGCAACTCTAATGATAATTGAAATCCTTGCGACAGACTGAAGGAACAGAAAATCCTGAGAGATTCAAAATTGAATCTCTTGTTTATGGAATTACTGATGACTTTATTTTTCCAGAACATGTTGTTTCTTACTAACTTAAGTACCTGTTCTTCATATGGATTTATGAGTAAGGATTAAAGTGGTTAAATTAAGTTGGCCCGCAAATATGTATATGCCTTACAACATGCTCATTAGGTATAGGTTATACCCACTCAACACTCGAATAATTAAATAACTTGGAGGAAGAAGGAAGGTCCGAACCTTCGACAAATAAAAATATTGGCAAAGAAAAGGGAAGATTTTCTCCTTGTTTTACATCGCACTGATTCAGACAGGTCTTATGGCGACAATGGGATAGGACAGGGCTAGGACTGAGATGGAAGCGAGCCTGGCCTTAATTAAGGTACAGCCCCAGCATTTGCTTGGTGTGAAAATGGGAAGCCACCGAAAACCATCTCAAGGCTGCTGACTGAGGCTCGAACCCACTATCTCCCAAATGCAAGCTCACGGCAGTGTGACCCAAACCACACAGCCAACTCACTCAAAAGAGCTCTGGAAGGCAGGAAAACAAGAGCTTCTTTAGGCCTTGAATACTCTAATACCATCAGGGTCGACAAAGAACAAGAGTTGGCGAAGGGAGGTGGCATAGGAAGGATTACAGAAGGAGCCTAGCACAAGTAAGTGGCACCAATTCTGATCTCAGCTTGGCACCCATGGTTGTTACACCATGTCTCACAATAAAATATTAGAAAAGATTTTACCATAAATAAAAACAGGTGACTCCAAAGAAAATAATCAAAACAACAGTATAAGAAATGTGAATTCTAATGAAATGCAAAATCTATACCTACTAAATATGATGAGACAAGATGGCAGCAACTGGCGACAGTCGTGTTTCTGTACCTCTGACATATTACTTTCGTTCCCTAGTTTTTTTTTTATATATATATATATATAGGTGTGCCGTGCTGTGCTTTGGTATCTGCAACCATCCCTGAAGCAAGTGAAGTGTCTTGTGATTCAGTACTACAATGGTGCTTCGCTGAATGGCATTTTATTTTCTCCGCTTTGTGTGTGTCTGATCTCATTGTTCTTTGCCATACTCCTGTCTCTTCTAGTGAAAGGACGAGAGGTTGCCGTGCTTCCTCAAGTGCTGTGTACATTTTCTTACTTCTTTCTGGCAGCGTTCACTTAAATCCAGAGCCACTTAATGTTTATTATCAGAATGCTCAGAGTCTGCAAAACAAATTAACTGACTGTGTACTCAGTGAACCTGAATTTAGCAACTTTGATATCTTATGTTTCATTGAAACTTGGTTACCTGATTTTGTTTCGGATGGTTAACTTTCATTCTCATCTAATTCTCAGTGTTTCAGAAAAACACAGGTACCTGCAAACGTGGAGGTGGTGTAACGATTGCAGTTAGTAATAAACTAAAAGCCCGTCAGAGACCTGACCTAGAAACTGAATGTGAGTTAACCAAGGTTGAGATTACAATCTCTAGATGAAAACATTTGTTAGTTGGCTGCTCTACTGTCCACCCTCCAGCAATATTACAGCATTAGAAGATTGCTTTAATTCTACGGTTTTGGCTCTGAATAAATCCAGCAATATAGTCCTAATCATTGATTTCAATGCACACATATCCTGGCAATCTATGACTGCTGGAACAGCAAACGACCCAGTGAACTTGTTTATTTTGGAATACTTTATAAATGGTTTTCATCTTCATCAGATCTGCTTAAAACCCACCAGAAATCTGCCAGAAATCTTCTCTCTGCAGTAACTAATGTTAGTGTGTCTGTTAACAAACATATTCTTAGCGCTGTCCACGACTCGGTCGAAGCTACTCTCAGCCTACCTACTTATTGACATAAAGGCTCCCCACCTGCTGCGAGGCAAGCATTTCCTCTATGGAGTAAAGTGGACTGGCTAGCTGTCAATCAGGACTTGTCTCTCTCCCTTGGTGCTGGTTATCAACTGAGTGTGACGTCAACAGTGCGGTTTCCCGTGTTGAGGATTTAATATTTGCCACAATTAAACAGCATCTACCTTTCTCCAAACCTAGTACACACAAATATCCCCCCTGGCTGACTGCCAAACTGAACTGCTACTTAAGAACAAAACCTGTGCGTGGTCACTCTCGAGGTCTGTTCTCAATCCACACGCCTCAGGAAAATTTCAAAATCATGTCTTAAGAATGACTACAATCCGGTGCATCACTTCTATAACTAGAAACCTTAAAAATAACCCTAAAAAATGTACCCTCATTTCATCCCGTAGGAAGTTGTCCTGAATACCATAGAATCTAAAACTACATAGTGATGATGTCCCAACTGAGTTAAGGTCTCAAAAAATTCAATGAGTACTTTCACTCTACCTTTACCCCTTCCACACCTGTCACTGAACTGCCACAGACCAATAGTATTTGCATTGGCTTACTGTCATAAATATCAATGACTCCTGACAAAGTTCAAAGTATTCTCAATAGTCTCTCAACAAACTGCTCCACCAGATCAAATTATATTAGCCCTGTATTCCTCAAAAATACTTTGGTATCTCTCTGTGCATCATTATCTATAATTTTCAACTTGTGCATGGCTTCTGGTACACTCCCCAAAAGTTGAAAACAAGTTAAACAAGTTAATATCACACCTATTTTCAAATCGGGCAACAAACACGTTATTTCATCGTTTGTATCATCACAATACTATCCTCTGTCCTTGAAAGAATAATCCACCATCAACTCCCCTTTTTCACACAGCCTGCTGTCTGAAGAGCAACACGGATTCACTCTTGGAAAATCATGCCTTACTAACATAACAGTTCTCAATCACCACATCATTTCAGCAATAAAAAGTGAATCTCAGACGTAATCTATATAGATCTGGCCAAAGCATTCAATTCTGTGGATCACACATTTCTTCATCATAAGCTCGCTACAAGATTTAATATCCATGGCCCTGTCTTGTCATTGATAACTAGTTTCCTCTCTGGCAGAAAACAGAAAGTGGTACTCCCTGAATCTGGCTCACATGGTTATCTGTGTTATCAGGTGTATCTCAGGGCATTATCCTTAGACCCCTACTCTTTGTTCTGTATATTGATGACATAAGCCTTGTTGATAAACTTAACCATAATAGGTATTTGTTCCTATACTGACTTGTCTAAAGCTATTAAAAACTATTGAAAATAGTATGTGCTTGGTCCACCTTGTCAATACACTTTTATAGTTGAAAATTATTTATTCAAACATGTTTCAGGAACATGTATCAGTGAAGTCCACTGATGAAGGGAATGTATTATGTTCCTGAAACATGTATGAATAAATCATTCTCAACTATAAAAGTGTATTGACTAGGTAGACCAAGCACATACTTATTTTCAATAGTTTTTAATAGACATAATCCTTTGTGCTCAAAACAGTCAGTGTTCCCTCCTCCTATATGTCGACAACCTGAAAATCCTAAGGCAAGTGTCTACACCTAATGATTCTTATGAATTGCAGACAGTTCTCAATTTCTGTAGTAACTGGTTTAAGAAATGGACTCTTTCTCTCAATGTTAAGAAGTGTAACACAATATCTTTCTCATTGCTAAAGGAAGGAATGAATACTGCCTATGTAAACTGACAAACACCTTAAAATTATACTACTACATCTCCTATTTTCTCCCCATTATTGACTTTTGTTCCCCTATTTGGTCCTCATCTGCTATCACATACATATCTCAACTTTCATTGTCAAGACTTGCAGTACTGCTTTTAAGATCACAACTAAATCTAACATCTTGAACTACCTGGGTATTCTTGACCTCAGAAGCAATTTACAGTTCTCCAATCTTTGTTACCTGCATAAAATAATCATTAGCTATACCAAATGCAATATTCTTCCAACATACTTCCCTATACATGTTCCCCCCCCCATCCAACACACAACTGGCACACTCATAATGTGTCACTTCTTTGCCTTCTTCTTTGCCTACCCTTTCAACAACGCTTTGTCTTCCACCATCTCCCTACTCGTGGTAACTCACTACCCGATACTGACATATTCACGCCCTTTCCATCCTTCAAACACAAACACAAAAAAATTTCTTTGATGTCCTCTCCAGGTTTCCATTTTCTTCCGTCCTTCCAACCCATGACCTTTCTTCTTGCTAACTCTGTAACAAAACCTGCCAGTTATCATTGCCATTCTTGCTAAGTTGTTATTGTTGTTAATCATAGGTAATACATTTTATATTAATCTGTATTGAAGAGCAATATAGTGTAAAACAAAAGCTAAAGGTTTCCTCCTATTCAATACTATTTGTTGTGACCTTAAAAAATGTTACACATATTTGTTGAAGCTAGTTTTGGTCTTACCAGAGACCATCAGCAGTCAAAATCAAAGTTTAGGCAAGACATGAATATAGATAAAATTTATGAAGCAAGCATGAAGTAAAGATTTGAGAAACACTCATCACAATCTCATGTCCTGTGCAAGCTCTCAGCCTTCCTCCAATTTGAAGCATTCGAAAAAAAATTCACATCTCAGATCAAACAAACAGATTAAGAATACACAACAGCTACTTTTAACCGACTTGAAAGAATGGTGTGAAGTTAGTACCGTACATTTTCCGCAGTCATTTGTAAAGCTTTTGTATGCAGCAATATTGCTCTGCATTAATTGAATAATCCACATCTACGCTCGTTTCTTGAAAAGCATTGTGTTAATCAAAGGATGCCCTTAGGAAGAACTATTTACTTTTACTGCACGCTTCTGTCGTGGATTCGATACGATCTGACATTGGAGGGAACTGTGCCTGGATATCGGTAGGTGAAACAACCGATTCGTGTGGTCGATTCATTGCGAACTTCATAGAGGGTAAATTATGTCCAGAAGAACCTGGCAAACCTCATTTTGTTTCATGCGAAGTGCTAGAAAAAAACCAACCACGCTACAGTTGCAAGATTTGTTAACGATTCCCTGCAACTTCGGTGGCCTAGTGAATCAGAGAGTGATTGTTACAAAGTGCGCCTTTTCGTCCAGATGCAGCTTTGTATATGTTGAAAGCTGGTTAGTCTCTATGAGTATTTTTTCCAAATCTCATCCATGTCACATGTTTGGCCCATGGATTGTATCGTATTGTAGAAGAGATACATACCCTCCTTTCATCTGTCAACAAAGTCATTTAAAGTGGGAAAAAGTTGTTCCTAAAAGCACCAGCTCATGTACAGTTGTACAAAACTCATCTGCCTCAGGTTTCTCTTCCACTGGAAAGTGTTCTCTCAAGATGGGGGACTTGGTTATCCGCAGTATCGTTCTACCAGGAGACCTTTAATCAAGTGAAAGATGTAGTTAAAAGTATTGATGATAGTCATACTGCGTGTGTTCGTGATGCAAAGTGCGCATTTGAATTTGAAACTGTATATAAAGATATCAATTTCATCCATGTGCATTATTCGTCTTTTGAAGGCGATTAAGGGCCTAGAAACTCGCGGTGCACCCCTACACGAGCAAGCTGGTGTGTACCCATCCCTGAATGAAAAAGTGACAAGGGCCCGTTTGAAATGGTTTGGCCATGTCAAACGAATGGACGATGGAAGGACAGCAAAACAATGGCTACACACAGTCGTGGCCGGAAAACGACCGGTAGGAAGACCTAGGAAGAGGTGGCTGGACCAAGTGAAAGAGGACATAGGAACAAGGGGAATCAGCTGGGATGTCGTCTTGAGAGAAGAGTGGTACATGGACAGACAGAAGTGGAGAGTGCTCGTAAACCACACCCGGGCAACTGGAGTGGAAAACTGATGATGATGATGATGATGAATTCAGAACACCATTAGTTTTTCAAATGGCGTTCCTGTTGAAACTGGAGAAAAAGTTAAAAGGAAACTCAGTGCGGTGTTGGACTCAAACCCAGGACTAAAGAATATTCAATCCATAAACAACTACGTAAGTGGAATCAGGTAGTCTTTGCCGGAAAAATATTCCGAGCAGTAAGTGCCAGTGTACAAGTATTGCCCACTTACGTCCGTCGACGTAGAACGATCATTTTCAGCGTATAAATTAATTCTGTCCGACAACAGAAAGTCGTCGACTCCTGAAAATATTGAAAAACTGTTGATAACCTACTGCCATACATCATTTTGCAACGAATGAAACATGTTTATCAATTTAACACTGAGTTAAAATTAAATAATGCGTTTGGTAAGAGTATTAGGTTCTATTTTTACTGCATATTTTCAACATTTTTAGTGCATATGTGCATGCATATTTTTGGAGTTTTTAGTGCATATGAATCCGGGCCCTAGTAATCGCTGAAATAACATCACATACCCTCTCAATACGTGAAGGTTCATTTTGTTTCCTCCTCCCCTTCTGGGTGCTTCAGTTTTTTTTTTTTTTTTTTTTTTTTTTTTTTTTTTTTTTTTTTTTTTTTTGTCAGGCAGTGTAATTTGGAAACAATGATAGACATGGACAGTACTGATTATACGAGGGCACATTGCAAATTTTTAAAATCATCTTGCAACTCTCCTATTTCATAAGTCATTTTTAACCTTGAATAGTTTTTCTTTCATAGTTCCACCCATAATTTTTAACAGTTCAGTAGGGATGTTATTTGCCGTGGTAGCTTTTCCTTCTTTAAGACTTAAAAGAGAAGTTTCAATTTCACTTTTTGTTATTGTTGGACCTTGCCCCACTGTAATATCACATTTCCCAATACAATCATTTTCTTCCCCTAGGCATTCTTCTTCTTAAACTGCTTCCCTCCACCACATAACTCGTCAGTGTCTAAATTTCCACATTTGTCTTTAACTTTTGAGGAGTTTGTTCTCGGGTTATACTGTAAAGTCCTGATTTTGTGGTAAGGTTGGTCTTTTCTACCCTCCCTCTAATTCTGTGGCAATTTCTGTTGTCCATTTTTCTTCTCCGCATTTGTTTTTCTCTTTTATATTCTTCCATTTTCTTGCTTTTTTTTAGAGCTCAGTCCTTACTTGTATTAGGTTCAGTATTTCTTCATCTATCTGTTGCTTCCAGGGTTTTATTTTCTGTTGTCCTAATACTTCTGTCAATCTTTTTTTTTTTTTTTTTTTAAGTTTCAATGATGTTCATTACTTTGACTAACTACTTTGTTTTCATAGACATGGTATTGGCCTTTGGGCTTATGCCGTGTAAAGAAAACAAAGTGAAACTCTTTGCGTTTTGCAACGAACTTTGCTCTGCGTCTTCAGAAGAAAAATCTTGGCTGTTCCCGAAGAAGTCTTCTACAACAATGAGGGTTTGAATTTAAGAATATTTTACCATTGGAGAATTGTTGTGGTACACTATTCGTCACCAGGTGACTCACTGCATGCTGGCACAGCACTCCAAGCGGGAGCAGACGTAAGCTCCAGTATGACCTAACACATAACCCATAGCTTGGAATGAACCAACTGGTGATGATGAACATACGAATTTGGAAAACCCGAAACAAAATAACAATATAGAAAGGACAGGGAAGAGAACTACCTACATAGATCCTTGATGGCTGGCAACCAAGTATTACTTAATTGATAGCCAGGGTCCCTGTTGAAATTGGTAGGAGTTTTACATATTTTCACAGCTTCCCGTATAATTCTAGACCTGTAATGTTTAGTGTGGGTAAGAGCTCGAACATCTTGGAACACATCATCATGACCCAACGATAGGGTGTGTTCAGCTGTTGCTGACTTCTCTGGCTGGTTGAGATGGATATTTCTTTGGTGTTCCATGATACGAGTCCCAATGGACTGGTATGTTTGGCCAATGTATACCTTGCCGCAAGTACTGGAAATTTTGTACACCCCAGGGTGTATTAGTGGGTCAATTTGTCCTTACCCAAACTATGAGCAGTTTTAGTGATGGTGCCAAACACAGTTTTTATATTATACTTGCGAAGGACCTTGGCAATTCTGTCTGTGGTGTTGTGAATCTAAGTCAGGTAGGCAGTTCCCTTCACTTCTTCTTTCTGTGAGCTTTGATTAGTTGTCCCTCTGGGATGCAGGGCTCTATGAATCTGTTCATTGTTGTAACCATTACCCTCAAACGTGACTTTGAGTGTGTCCATCTCCTGGATATTTGATGGCTCACAAATTTGTGTCACTCTCGATTCTTCTTTCTTCTGAGATGTCGGGACCATAACATCATTCCCAACTGTGTGAAGCTGACGCACACATTAAATACTCCTAAGACCAGGAGAATATATCAGCGTGCCAGCAAGGCTCTTGTTATCGAGAGGGTGCATGACACTCGTAAGCAGTTAGACTCAGTCTTCCGAGAGTTGTTTCAATTACACTTCCTTTTAAGCAACACTCTCTCACCGGAATTGTGGTTGTCTTTCAGTCGCATTACTGCTATACAGGCTGAATGAAAATTCAACCAGGTTTCATTCAGACAGAAATGTAAGTTTCCCCGATTGGCTCAAAAACAGGCAGTCTCTTGCACAAACCTGGATGTTAGCAAAATTGTCGTCAATCTTTCCAATAATTCACAATGTCTCTAAAGTCATTGAACAAGCGGATTTCTTCATTCGAAGAAAAGCTAAACGACATCCAAGCTCGCTTCGATAAAGCAACGCGCTCCGCCAACAGCAGTGCTACCAACCCCGGCGATGTTTCCCTAGACGCACTCGCCCTTGAGTTCCAGTCTTTCAGAGCTGCTGTCACCGAGGAGCTCAAGGAGGTGAAGTCCGAACTTACCCAAATGCACAACCAGATCTCCAAACAGGACGACCTAATCGACGAAGCAGAGCAGTACAGAAGGAGAAACTGCCTATTACTCCACGGGGTGGCAGAAGCTCCGAACGAGGACGTCTATGATAAGGTGTTCGATGTTGTGAAATCCCACCTAGGAATAGACTTGACATTGGACAATTTAGATCGCTGTCACAGGATTGGGAAACCAAGGAGAACAACAGCTGAGGTAGTGACGGGAGGGAAGAGGCCCATCATAATAAAGTTCACGCGATATCACGAACGTGACCGTATCTGGCGTGCAAAGAAATCGCTGAAGGGATCGGGTATGCTGATAACAGAATCGCTAACAGCAACGAGAAATGTCTAGCGGATTGCGGTGAAACCATTGCACATACATGCGCACTGGTGCCAACAAACAAAACTGTTTGAGTTGCTCTTTCATTTGACATATAATGTATAACTGTAAGTTTAACGTATTCAATATTATAAGGCGTTAAAACTCCGATATTCATTTGTAAACACCCTGTATTTTTAAACCACTTAAATCAGAAACATCCTTCAATTAAATTCACTATGGAGACGGAGTCGGATGGATGCCTTGATGTCTTCCCTTCTTGATTTTTCTAGTAAGAAAAAAACGGACGCCTCCTTAGGACATACCATATATCATAAGCCTTCTCACACAAATTGCTACCTCCATGCAGATTCTAACAATCATCCAGCACAAAAACAGGACATTCTCATGACACTCGCCACAAGAGTGACACGATTTGTGAGCCATCAAATACTACTTTTAACACACAATAAAGTCACTGTTTCCCTACCTCTCCTGCTGCCTTCACCATCTCAATCAGTAAAATATTCTTAAATTGAAACCCTCATTATTGTAGAAGACTTCCTTGGAAACAGTGGAGATTTTTCTTCTGAAGACGCGGAGCAAAGTTTTCTGCAAAGTTTAAAGAGTTTCACCTTGTTTTCTTGATACAGCATAAGCCCAAAAGCCCATATCATGTCTACAAGTATGGGCCATGAAAGCGTCAATGTTAACATACTCTGTTTTCCTCAAAAGTTTTCCTAGCTGTTTCATTTTTTAAGCTCTTTACATATGTATGGATCTGCTTCAATTTAATATTGCATTTTGCCAGTACAAGTTTATATCATTGTCTAGGCCAGTGTAATTATGGCTTGATTTAACTTGATTCCTCTATATTTTCTTCACAATGATTGAATCAACCTGGAATCCCCTTTCATTTATCTGTGATTCTTCTTCTTATGGGGACTTCATAAAAGGTATTTGTGATTACCATCCTTCTTATGGGGACTTTATTCATTATGTAAGCATAAATAATCATTTGTTCGCCTCTTTCATTTGTTTCTCCTAATCCAAAGTTTACCTGTATGCTGTTGCACTGAAGTCTCGCATTATAATCACATTATCCTTATCTCTCATAACTTCATAAGTTTCTCAGGATCTTCATACTTCTTTTCCACTTCATCATTGTTGTTGCCTATTGTATTACAGTCAGATGTGTAGGTATGCAATTGAACTTCACCATCATTTACATGGTGAGTATTGCTTACATTTTTTACCACTTTACATTCAGTACAATTGCTGCTCCATTCCTTCCTCTAAATATTGGGTATTACTGAAATACCCTAAATAATAATAAATGTTCTCATGAAAAGGATGACAGTTGTCTCATCATAATGTTGCTGCATCTTTTGCAACTCCTATTTCTTCATTTTACTCATTATTCAGTTCTTTAATGTCAGTGATGGTATCTTCTCATTCATGTTTATAATGTCACCATGAAGTTAAATACCTCCATTCGGCTTTGGTAAAGTGAAGAAATTTCATTCAGAATTGTATAAATATTTCTGTTTGAATAAGCTGCCACAAGAATTTCTTAACTGAGATCTTTCATAAAATGTTACACTAATACATATTGAAGTGTTGAATAAGCTTTCATTGATACTTGGAAGAGTAGCTTTATTGTAACACATGTGACAGTTTATATAGTGTGCAGTATAATTGAGAACTTGCACATGATGCATCATCTCCAGCCTGCCTGGATCATTTCTTGTACAGAGTCATAAAGTACTATTCAGCAAAATAAAGGTCCATACTTATCAGATGGCCTGGTCAGTCACTGTGTGGCTGTTAAAGATATTTCTTGGCTCCAGCTGTACCTTTCTACTTTCTCAGACATACAGCTGTAATAATCCTTCATGACCTGCCTGAAGACATTTGCTCATTCAGCTTCTTAGGAGGTGAGTCACAATTTTTGTGCTGTGTGGTTGACGTTTTGCTATAGCTACTACTAGCAACTCCATAATTTCTGTTCCAGACAAGATACAGTACTGGTTTTAAATGCATTTGATCTTGTGGTCTGTTGGCTTCTATTTGCATGTGAGTGTGTGCTGATTCACTCAAAATTTGGATAACTGCATGTTGACCTTACTTTACTATGGTAAAATACTGCAAGGAGGTTGCAATGCCTTGATAGGAACACTGATAGCTGGGACTATCGAGTGAGAAGTGAAGTGAGTGCCGTTTGCCGTTGTATTAAAATAATCAACTAAGTAATATTAAAATGTCTGAAATTCTTCTTTTTCTTCTTTCCCAATTTCTCAGAGTGATCACTTTGCGAGGATTTGGCCTTGTTCTACAACTGGTTGCCCTTTCTGATGCCAACCCTCAAATAGTTATGTATTCACTAATTCACTATTGTATGTTTCCTTGGTGGTTGGTTCTGTAGTATGAAGTGTTGCCTGTAAATGAAGATATTATGAAGTATTATGATGAATGCAAACACCCACTCTCCGAATCGGAGGAATTAACCATATGCAGTTAAAATTCCAACCTGGCCAGGAACCATACTCGAGGCCCTCTGAATCAAAGGCTATTATGCTGATCATTCAGCCAAGGAGCCGGACTGTTTGAAAATAATCATCATCTATCATTTGCAGTTTCCAGTTGTTGGCCAGGTCTGCTTGGAACATAAGCCTCTCCATCTCTTCTTGTCTTCCCACTACTTCTCCCTCGTCACTCTTGCCCAATCCTCTCCTCTGTACACACTCTTCCACTCCTTTTATTCACCTGTCTCTTGGTCGTTTTCCTGTTATCTCCATTTCATGCATGCTCCTTGGTATCCTTTCTTCTGCCATTCTCTTAATGTGCCCATACCATCTCAGTCTAGATGCCTCTATCCTGTTCTGTAGTGGCTCTTCTTTTACTATATCTCTAACCGTCTCGTTTCTCATCTTATCCATTCTTGTCACCCCTATCCTGCTTTTCAGAAATTTCATTTCACTTGCCTGTATCCTAGTTACGGATCTTTGCCTCATTACCCAAGTTTCTGCTGCATATGTCGGAATAGGTACATAGTACGTCCTGCATATCACTCTGTTGCTTCTCTGAGGAACATCCTTGCTCCAAACCAGGCTTCTGGTACTTTTCAGGAATGCTCCTGCTTGTCTTCCACACTCGATTATTTCCTTCATTTCTTCCACTTTCCTCTATGATGCTTCCCAAGTTCTTGAAACTCTCTTATCTTCCTAATCTGTTCCCATCCAAGCATTATCCCTCTCGTAGGTCTCTCCTTCTTTCTAGATGTGATCACTTCTCGCTCTTTTTGGCATTAAATTTCGTTCCATATTGTTTCACCTCCCATCCCATGGATCTACCTGTTCCTGGATATCCTCTTCCTTTTCTCCCCAGACTAACAAGTCATCTGCAAAAATCATCACTTTCATTTTTTCTTCCCCAATTTTCCATGCCACTTTTGTCATTAGTTCGTCCATTACTACAATGAATAACAAAGGTGACAGAGCACTTCCTTGTCTTAATCCACTTTTTTTGCTGAAACCATTCTGTTTTCTCTCCTCTTACTTTCACACAACTGACACTCCCATAGTACATCGCCCTCACTCTTTCTATTGTCTGCTTCTCGATACCTTTCATCTGTATGACTTCCCATACCTTGTTTCTGCACACATGATCATGTGCTTTCTCAAAGTCCAAGAAGGCCAGCAGTAGATCTTTACCCCACTCATAATGATGCTCTTGTAACTGTCTTACTGCGAATATAAGGTCTGCTGTGGACCTTCCTGATCTGAAGCCATACTGCTCTTTTCTCAACTTCTCTTCCACCCTCTCCTCTTTCTGATTCTGTTCTCCAGAATCTTCTCAAATACCTTTGCACATTGACATATCAATGTGACTCCCCTGTGGTTCTTAAAGTCTTTCCTAATCCCCTTCTTGAAGATGGGTCTGATTATCCCCTTCTTCCAGTCTTCAGGGGTCTTCCTCTTCTTTCATACTACTTTCAACACACAATAAAGCCACTGTTTACCTACCTCTCCTGCTGCCTTCACCATCTCAATACAGTACTCACTTCATATGTGCTTTCCCTCCTTTCATCTTGTCCAATGTTACCTCCACTTCTCCCCATGTTAAGTCTTTTCCTTTTTCCATGTTTCTTCCTTCCTCCCTGCTTCTACTTTCCTCCTTTATGCATCCTTCTGGGTAGTAAATCTTCAAAATACTCCTTCCACATTCCTTTGAGTTTCTCTTTCTGCTGCACGTCATTTCTATTTTTATCTATCATTATGACATCTTCTGCTGGCCCCATGATGTAGGGGTAGCATGCCTGCCTCTTACCCGAAGGCCCCAGGTTTGATTCCTGGCCAGGTCAGGGATTTTTACCTGGACCTGAGGGCTGGTTCGAGGTTTACTCAGCCTATGTGATTAGAATTGAGGAGCTATCTGACGGTCAGATAGCGGCCCCGGTCTCGAAAGCCAAGAATAACGGCCGAGAGGATTCGTCGTGCTGGCCACACGACACCTCGTAATCTGCAGGCCTTCTGGCTGAACAACGGTCGCTTGGTAGGCCAAGGCCCTTCAAGGGCTGTAGTGCCATGGGGTTTTATGACATCTTCCCTCATGCCTTTCCTCTTACTCTTGACCATTCCATACAGTCTTCTTCATTTTCTACCACTCTTACCACACCTGTGGGGTCGCGGGTGCGAACTGTGTCGCATATGTGGATTTGGCCCTGTTTTACGGCCGGATGCCCTTTCTGACGCCAACCCTATATGGAGGGATGTAATCACTATTGCGTGTTTCTGTGGTGGTTGGTAGTGTAGTGTGTTGTCTGAATATGAAAAGGAAAGTAATGGAACAAACATAAACACCCATTCTCGATAAAATGCAAAAGTTTACATTATTATTATTATTATTATTATTATTATTATTATTATTATTATTATTATTATTATTATTATTATTATTATTATTATTATTATCTGGGCCAGAAGAATTAATCAGAGGTGATTAAAATCCCCGACCCGGCCAGGAATTGAACCCAGGACCTTCTGAACCGAATGCCTCAATGCTGACCATTCAGCCAATGAGTTGGACTGCCCATTCCATATAGTACTCTTTTATTTCCTTTGCTATCTTCTTCCATCATGTTTGTCCACTTTTCCATCCATATTTTCTTCTCCTCTGTTACAATCTTTTTAGCTTCTTCCGTTTTGGTCTTATATTCCTGTCTTGTCTCCGTTGTCCTCTGCTGAAACCACACTCTAAGGGTGGCGTGCACCAACCAAGAGTAAGTTCTACTTCCGTAGTAAAGTACTCTTGAAGTCAGCATTCGGCGACTTCCATACGAGAGTAAATTACTTCCGAAGTATTTTAGTCCTCTCAGATACTCCTGGACAAAATTACTACAAGAGTAAAATGTTGAAGAGCACCATCTTGTAGTATATTACTAAAGGAGTAAATAACGTACGAATATAGGTTACAATTTACTCTCACGTCTTGCATGGAGTAAGCTAAGTTTAGACTTGTTGACTAATGATAATATCGTGCCGTATACGAGAGGAAAGACGTTTCAAACGTGTTTATGGATTACTTAGATTATATTGACGATCTCGACACAGTAAATGATGGGAAATGTAATAGTGCGTAGGCATACAGTGCGTGAAAGGTGATAGCCGTGTAATGTGAACACGGCGAGTTTCAGGAATGTTTTTGGTCTTAGGAAGGAATCCTTTACTTTCCTTCTAAATCTACTTGGAGATCACTTACAGCTGAATTCTTCTTAATTTTGTTGTATCTCTAAAATTACAGTTGCCGTGTGCCCTACGAGTGTTTCGTACCGGAACAGTTGCCGGTGATCTAATTAACGTTTACCGCACAACTGCTAGCCGTATCTTTCATCGCGTAGTTAAACCAGTAGTTGAGGCTAAGAGGGAGGTACACCTGCAAATGATGATGATCGTTTGGAAAATAAAAGGATATTCTTCACGTTGGCAGGTTTCCACACGTCTTGGGTGCAATTGACTGTGACTGCACGCATATTCCCATTTATTGCCCTCTCGGTGACAACGGTGAACTTTTCAGAAATCGGAAGAGGTTTTTTTTTTTTTTCAATTTGCTTAACGTCGCACCGGCACAGATAGGTCTTATGGCAACGATAGGGCAGGAAAGGCCTGGGGATTGGGAAGCGACCGTGGCCTTAAGGTAGGGCCTATTGACCCAGCATTTGCCTGGTGTGAAAATGGGAAAATTTCGCTGTGGATGTAGGCCATCTGTATGAAGAAACCGCCATCAGTTTTAATTTTTCCCGCATGTCCATGACTTTCTGCTTTGCTTTTAAGTCCTTCTACAGAATCTTAACTTGCTTTTCACTGCGTTTTCCGTCACTCGAAGCATTGAATTCTTTCGCCACGACTTTCCATGAATTTCCTTTCTTATCCAGCATCTTTATGTTGTGTTTCTTACACCTTATATCCTTTGCATAGATCGTCATTATCTCTATTAACAAGCATTTATCTTTTTCGCTTAAGTTTTCTCCCATTTCCTATCGCACATAACCTTATCTATTTGGATTTCTTTAAAGAAGATACACGAACACAGCACTACTCCGCGAGTAACGAACGCTACTTCTGTAGTAGTAACTAAAAGAGTAAATTGTACTTCAACTCTCCGACGTTACTTCCGGAGTAAATAACTCCCGTAGTAATTTACTTCTGTAGTATGGACTTCTTTAGTAAACGCTACTTGCGTAGTAATTTACTCCAAGATGGTGCACGCCACCCTTAAAGTTTTATTCTTCTCCCCAACTACCACTTTGATTCTGTCGTTCCACCATGGGGTCTCCTTGACTCTTTTCCTGGTACTAGTTCTCCCACAAACTTCCTCTGCAGTTTTTACAAATGTTCTCTTGAACCTTTCCTATTCCTCCTCTCCTGTTTTTGTATCATCTGTTGGTAAGTTCAGTTTTTTCTTCTTTTTTTTTCTGGTATTCTTCCTTGGTTTTCTTCTCCATATTTTGATACATCTTTCTTGCTTCTCTGTCCTCTTACTTTCCTTTATTAATCTCAGTTTCATTACCAGCAGTCTGTGGTCACTGCCTAGGGCCTCTGATGGTATTACCCTTACATCTATAAATTTCCCCTTCATTTCCCAGTCGTAGATCATGTAATCCACAATGGATTTCTCAGACCAGGCACTGCTGTACCAGGTTATCTTATGGCTTTCTCTCTTCTTGAACCACAAGTTCCTGACCATCATCCCATTTCTTTTGCACACATCCAGTAGCCTTCGCCTTTCCTTATTTCTATTTCCCTATCCTTCCTCTCCAAGCATGTTCTCATATCCCTTCCTTTCCTTGCCTACATAGGCATTCAAGTCCCCCATTACTACATTGTTTTGGCCATTCAACTGTCTCTCCAGTTCTTCCTCAAAGTCATCTTTATCCTGTTGCATGCATCCTTCTTGTGGAGCATATACTTGTGCAACAATTTCCCAGGTTTTTCCTTTGACTGTTATTTTTACTTTAATCAAGCTGTCTCATCCCTTTTATTATTCTCTTTCAGTCCATTTCTTACTACCACTCGTACTCCATTTCGCTTCCCTTCGTAATTTCCTATCCGGTACAACCAAAAACCATTCCGCAGCTCTCTCTTACCTCCCCCCCTCCATTTAGTCTCTGCCAGCCCTAATACATCCAGTTTTCTTCTTTCCGTCATGTCTACAACCTCTTCTTTACTTTTCCAGTCACTGTTTGTATATTCATTGTTCCAATTCGTAATCCTATTCTTTGCCAGGGTCGTCATCTGTTACATCCGTCCGGCTTACTGTTCCTTATTTTCTTGAAAGCGGGCTGATATTCATCATCGACTTGCTAGGCCTATCATGACTTCACCAGAGCCCTGTTAGCCGCCATCTTTTTCAGGATTCTTGTAGGTTCTTCACAGCTACGATAGCGGTCTCGGGGCACACGAGGTCCGCACTGTACCTCACCCCCACAGGCTATTCCCTACTTGATAACATTGCCCATCTCCCACGGCGTGGGCGAGGGGTTGGATTTGTGGAAGACTGTTTGAAAATATTACTTCTTTAAAAAAATTACTTCTTAAAAGATCAATTACTGCATCCCCCCACCCACAAGCTCACATATTTGAGATGTGTGTGATTAACACAGGGTCATTCTCCTCCTGTTATAATTTCTTTCTCATCTCCCATTCCTAGTGGTATTAGGGTTCAAACCTTAAATAATGTTTGATCCTTTTCCCTCCTTTTATGACTGTTAAGTTTCTTTAGTCGGTAAATACCATCACTCTTTGAGGAATCAGAACTCTTTTGTCTTCCTTCCTTGATTAATAATGAGAGGGGCTAATATTCTTATTGTTTTTTGAAACATGATCTTTTCATTATTACGTCTTCCATAAATTTTGTATACCCTCCGATTCTTCTCAAATTTATTTTCTGTATGATAGATGTTTTGCAAGAAAGAGCCCTGACATTGGGCTATTTATCTCTGTGTGTAAATGTTTGCCTTGTAAAACCTTCCAATACATATTAATTTTACTTATGATTTGATTGCTATTTTCATGTCACAGAACGCAAGTCATTTCGGTTTCTGTAGTGTGAAAACACATTCTTTAATATTCTGTGTTCAGTATTGCCTTGTAATGCTGCTGTGAATTTTGTGTGACAAGTGTCTGTGTTGATTGTTGGGCTCGCAATTGGGAAACACTCGATCTAGCTCTCACACTTGCTAAGAAGGGCACCTCGAGAAAAGTGACGCACAGTAGTCTAGCTATCAGTGCTCTTTAAAAAATTACTCAAGCCATAGGTAAGCTTCCATTTAGAATGCTTTAAGAACAAATTTGGAAATTAATATTAATATGCCTAAGTTTTTGAAGTTGTAGAATTTTCATACCCTCCCTTTTGTTAAATTTTGTTCATGGCTCTTGCAATATAAGGTAAACATATGACTTCAAGGTAAGAGTTACATAAGCAGAAAAACCTGTACTAAATTCTGAAAATTATGTTGGATGAGAGGCTTGTAGACTGAATACTAAAGAGCATAACAGTCTATAATTGATATACGTTGATATTGCATTTTGATCATAAATTATGATTTTCATTTCCGTGATGAGATATAACTCATTTAATAGGAATTAATTGAGGAATGTTCCACCATTCAGCACAATATATGATACATAATATTTATTAAGTGAAAACCGGTTTTGATTGGAATCATCATCAGTTCACAGTCGAATAAATAAATCAAAGGATCTACAACAATCAACATGAAATCTGCCTTTAAATATATTTACAATGGTTGACATGGGTTATATGACATAAAACACATTAAAAAAGCTGCTTTTTATAGCTTGGTCCACAGAGCATTCAATGTACCATTATCTCATCCCAACCTAAAAAAGGAACTGGATACCATCAGGGCAATAGCTTATTCTAATGGGTATAACAGAAGGTTCGTCGACCAAATAATATCTAAAATTCAAAATAAACCAAAATCTGCTCTTATTAAAGAAAAGAAGCAGAAGGACAATTATTCAGTTTTCACCTTCAACAATGATTCTGCATACCAAATAACAAACTTGTTTAAAAAGCACAGGGTAAAAATAGCATTCAGGACAACCAACAACAATCTATCTCACTTCCACAATCCAGGGACTGTGAATAAATCTGACAAGTTTGGTAAATCAGGTATTTACAGATTACAGTGCCAATCTTGTTTAGCAAGCTATATCGGACAGACAGGGAGAAGCTTTAACACCAGGTATAATGAACATATTAATGCAGTCAGACATAACAGGCATTCTGCCATGGGAATACGTATGCATGAATCCAATCACAATTTTTCCGATATAGACAAAAACTTACAGATTATTGAAATTATGGGAAAGGGACCTCTGCTCAATATGTGTCGTTGGATCAACGAGTCAATTTTAATCACAATCCGAATGAAGCCATCGAAAAAACAAACATTCTTTACGAGGCCATCCACCCCCTTATTCTCAAGACGTATCTAGGTAGAACAGCGCAACAACGGATCACTCCCCCACTCTCTCGCATCCCCTCCACACCACAGCCAATCCAAAGCAAGTCACCGTCCTCCTCCCGCCCCTCTCAAAGCCAGCAATAAGCTCCACGCTGACACAGACAAGCAATGCACCTCTGGCGGCAGGTTAACGAGAGCAAGGAATAAAGGAGTAAGTACTATCAAACCACTTTCCAATAATTAAATCCAAACACACACATTAGTTCTCACTTCTTTCTTCTTCTTCCTCAGACATCCACCTTTTACGATACTGTGCCATTTAACGTTTACTTCAACAACAATAACAGCGACAGTTTCAACAACCAATCAGATGTTACAAAACAATGTAGGATGTTCCCCCAACTCCTCAGCTAATCGTTTTAACTGCAAATTTTAATAACATAGGCACTTTACAAAATCGTCAAGTTTGACACATGTTTTTACCCTCCCTTGGCGATTCAACTACGAATATTTGAACATTTTAACATATGTTTCTTATACCCACAGTAACAAATCAGAACCTCACAGTATTCCTCAACTTCAAGTTTTTATGCATTATCTTAAAGTGCTGTAAATATCAATATGTTTTATGTCATATAACCCACGTCAATCATTGTAAATACATTTAAAGGCAGATTTCATGTTGATTGTTGTTAACATCCTTTGATTTATTTATTCTACTGTGAACTGATGATGATTCCTAGGGAATCAAAACTGGTTTTCACTTAATAAATATTATGTATTATATATTGTGTTGAATGGTGGATCATCCCTCAATTAATTCCTATTATATTACATTTCGAGGTTTAAATTTTACTGAAGTGATCGTTACTTATATGTTACAGTAGTAAAATATGACTGCCCCATGAGTTTCAGTCATGTGGGCAGTCTCAGATTCAACTTTTTCACATGAAATAAAGTGGGTAAAACAGACAATTCTAAAAGTCTAGGGACTAAATGAAAATGGAAACCATAAAAGGCCAACGTTTATAAAATCCAGCCTCCATGCATATACAAGAATGAACTTTTTTTAGTTACTTTGTGTGCTCTTTACCCAAATAGTTAGTATAATGTGAGCTTTATTTTAATAAAAAGCAGTAATGATAACAATACACTTATGCAGGCATCAGAGAAATACCGAACACAGATTTTATTGAAACCTCAAAGGCTACAGGCCCCTTTGGACCACTACCTACAAGGCCAGGAAAATTTTATCATCAAATAGGATTCTTTCACCCCATATTTCTTCAGTCTTTATCTTCAATCAACTTTCCTTGTTATTATCATTTCTGTTGAGATATTAAAAAGGGCTGTTTGATGGTTATGTTGCATTTCAGGAGAAAATTACAAATAAGTTTCTCATAATTTAGAAACTATACACTGTTATGGAATAGTAATTTTAAAAAGAGTACTCTAGTTAAGGACAACTGTTAAGTATGTAATAGTTAACAAAAAGTGAGAATAAAATCATTCAGAATGAAGATGTTTGGCTGATGGACAATACACACTAGAAATCTGTGTATTTCACTTATTCTTAGTACCATATTCAGCTTTTTGGAATTAGCAACATTAGCAATTAGCAACACCCCCTTCACAGTGTTCACCTAGTATAACCCTGTTAAATAGTAACCATAGACTTATTATAAGCCTGGTGTTAATAAGTCAGGTAAGATCATCTTCACTGAGCGAGTTAGCCATGTGCCGTGTAACTGTGCACTTATATTCGAAAGATGGTTTTCTGTGGTTTCCATTTTCACACCAGGCAAATGATGGAGTTGTACTTCAATTAAGGCCACAACTGTTACCTCCCCAATTCTAGTCCCTTCCCATCCTTGCATCACCAAAAACCTTTAATGTGTCAGTGCAACGTTAAACCACTAGCCAAAAGATCATCTTGTTGTTTCTTTCATTGAAATCTCTAACTTTATTTGTAATAATGATGGTATTGGTTTTGTATCCTACTAATTAATTGTATTGTTTTTGGAAACACCAAAGTGCCAGAATCTTGTCCCACTGGAGTTTGTTTAATGTGACAGTAAATCACCGACACAGGGCTGATATATTCTAATGCCTTCATTGGGCTGGGATGAAAACTGCCAACCTAAGCTGAGAAGGCCAGCACTCAACTGTTTGAGCTACTCAGTTCAGCTTTTGAACACTTTTAAGCATATTTTGGAATTAAACCTTTTTAATTTGCCACCCCCTTTCCATTTTTTGCCCTTGTTTATTACAAATACAACATTATGTGCACCATATGTTTGTTGGAATGTTTATTGTATTTTATCATCAAAGTTTACATTTGTTAATTTGCCTGTTTGCAGTACGAGTGAGAAGTGCTTAATGAAGCTGTATCTATGCTTTTTGAATGTGTAAATAAATATCAGCACACATCTGTGAGAATTATACATAAGCTACACAAGATTCTTGGCTGTGATCTGCCAGGTTTCTAAAATGCACTTTTGTAATGACTTTGTTCACAACTCACAATAAAGGCCAAGTATGAAATTGATTAAAATTCAGATTTGACATTTCATTCATTTACACATGTCTGATATGTGCTGCTGAGGTGATTTAGTAATATATGTCACTAAAGGATATTATTTTCTTTGGTTGTTGAAAAATTGTATAGGTTTTCCCCTATTTCCATAATCGCAACAGCTCATTCCAACTATTGAAAAGTTAAATTTAGTTATCCATTGAAATAATCCATCAACTGAGCAAGGTTGCCCAGTTGTACGTCCTCTTAAAACACTGTCACCACCAGTCCATCAGCTCTTCTTTATAATGTATGGTAGTCATTAAATTGATGATGATGATGATGATGATGATGATCATATGGCCTCAACTGACGTAAGTAAGCATATTGATTCAACATGATCTAGGCTGCCTGTGCATCAATTGTGATGTTTTGTTTTACTCTGCTTATCTAAGAAACTGAAAAGAAACAATATTCTTCAGAAAATTTGCGGGGCCACTTGGGAATCTACAGCAAGCACTCTACCACATTCTGCCCTTGGTCTGGTTTATTCCAGTGCAGAGTATTGTTCTCCCTTATCCCATATACCCAATATGTTGATTCACAGCTGAACAACAGCATGCGCCATATTTTTGTCACAATCAGATCAACGTCAGTCTGTTGGCTCCCACTGCTCATGAGAATAATGCCATCCGATCTGTGCAGATCAAATGTCTCCATAAGGGACTACCATAAAATATGCAAAAACCCCAACTACCAGTACAAGAAGACATCTCTGCATTCAGTCTTCAAAGGTTGAAGTCACACCATCCACCTTTGCGTGATGCTGCTGACATGGCTTACAACAACTTTAAAGCTGTGAAAGTTTGGAAAGACCGCTGGGAATCTTCAAGAGACTTGTTCCTTCACAACATGTACACAGATTGCTAGTTGATTTAGGTAATCTGCGGCACAGGCAGTGGGTCACTCTTAATGGAGTTTGGACAGGTCGTGGAAAATGCAAGGACACTCTCTACTTAGCGGAACTGCTTAACATCACCGGAATGCAACTGTGGTGCCCCATGGCAAACTGTCCCTCACATCTTGGGTAGCTGGGCTGATTTCTTGATTCCATCAGAGGCAATATTAAAGTGGATGAAAGGACTGGACATTCTGATTTGAAATTATGTTTCCTTGTTATTGTATTATATTCAGTTGTATATACAAAGGTCGATCAGATATAAACAGGATTTTTGTTCCTGAACATCAGCAGTTGGTAGGATTGGCCCCGTGCTTCTGCTATGCTTAGGCGGGACCGTTAGGAGTGGGAAGAGCATGCTGTTAGATATTTCCCGCCATTTCGTCAGTAACGCTCATGATGTCGGAGCAGCACTGCACAATGCATAATTATAAAATTTCTTGCTCGTGAAGGAGTTACAGCAGCGAAAATTTGCCAGAGATTGACTGCACAGTTCGGTGATCAAACATTGTCAAGGACGCGTATGTTTGCCTGGCATAAAAAGTTCAAGGAAGGACTAGAACGTGTGGCAAATCAGCAACTCGATCGCTGTCCTCAGATCAGCATTACAGATGAAAACATTTGTGCGGTCAAAGACATTATTGACGACGATCAACGGGCGAGAGTATCAGAAATTGCAGAACAAGTTGGAATTATGGGGGCTGTCAAGCAATCATCACAAACAGCCTATAGTCCCGTAAAGTGTGTTCCAGATGGGTCCCTCACCTTTTGACCGAAAATCTGAAGTTGAGATGTTTGAAGGTCTGTCAGAGGCTTACAGCAAGGTTTGCGGAAGAAGGTGATGCATTTTTGAGACGGATCATCACCTGCGACGAAACATGGGTCCACCACTACACTCCCGAATCCAAACAAGCCAGTAAGGAGTGGCGGCTGAAAGGCGAAGCAGCACCAGTGAAACCCAAGACTCGACTGTCAGCTGGCAAGGTTCTTGCAACCGTTTTTTTTGATCAGCGAGGCATTTTGCTGATTGATTTTTGTATAAGCGACGCACAATCAATGCTGCTTACTATTGCGAGTTGTTGTACAAGGTAAGGGTTGCATATCGCTGCAAAAGACGAGACCAACCGATTCGACAGGTCGTCTTCCTCCACGACAATGCTTGGCCCCATACTGCAGTTCTGTCTCCAAGCTAAAGGAAATGCATTGGACTACACTTGATCATCCTCCTTACAGCCCGGACTTATCGCCCTGTGATTTCCATTTGTTCGGACCACTTAAAGAAGCTCTAGGAGGGCAATGATTTGAAGATGACGAGAGTGTGGAAGACTTTGTGCGCAACTGGCTGGTGACACGACCCTGTTCTTTTTACGATGGGGGCATCGAAACTCTGCCCATACGCTGGGACAAATGCATTTCCAATGCAGGAAACTATGTGGAAAAATAAATTGTAATTGCGTTGTGTGTTTCAATAAATTAATTTAAATGAAAAATAAAATCCTGTTTATATTTGACGCCCCTTATATGTAAATTTTATGCCATACACTAAATAAAAAAGTAAAACTCTACCAGATGGCAGAGTAAACCAGATCTCTTTTGGGTGATCTGTTCTTAATGATCATTATCATCATCATCATCATCATTTTCCAACTTCAGTTTCCCAGGTGTGGCGTACAAGCGCTCGCCATTTCTTCCCGTCTGTATATGTCTTCTGTTCAAGGACATCTTCCCATTTGAGACCTCTCTCCTCCACATCTGATTTCACTGTCTCTATCCAGCATTTCCTTGGACAGCAAGATCGAAGTATTTTCTGGCAGGTCTCTCGCTCTTCATTGTCATAATGTGCCCATACCACTGAAATCTACACTTCTTTATTACATTGGTAATAGGGACCTCAATGCCAATTCAATTCCTGTTTACTTTATTCCTGATTTTGTTCTTTTGAGTAATTTGATTCATGATTCTAGAGTAGATTTCTGAATTATTTGTAAAAGTTTGATGCTTTCTGTGTCCTGCTGAGTATTTCCTGCTTGACAGTGTTGTCTTTGGAGATTGTGCTTCCGAGGCACTTGAAGTGAGAAACTGATTCTAATTCAAGAGGTTTGAATTTGTTCCTTTCCTGTTGATGGTCATTTCTACAGTCTTTGTTTTACTTATCTTCGCCTCAAATGTATTGAACATATTGTTCCACTCAGTGTTTTCTGTACTTCATCTTCTGTTTCTCCCCATAACAGCACATCATCAGCAAATTCCAGGGCATTTGGTCTGCTGTCCATTTTCTTGATAGACTTTATGATCTTGTCTATTACTTTTATGAGCAAGAGTGGTGATAGGGCACTTCCTTGTTGGACACCTCTCTTTATGTCAAACCATTTTGATCTTCCATTGCCTTCTGAACACAGCTGTGGTGTAGCATCTTCACTTTGTCAGGCAGGTACTTTGGCACCTTCAGATCTTCCAGGCATTCCCAGATCTTGTTCCAAGGTACAGTGTCATAGGCCTTTTCAATGTCCAAAAATGTAATCACAAGATTCTTTCCATGTTCCCAGTACTTTCTGGTAAGCATTCTTACACCAAGAATGAAATCCATAGTACTTCGATCTTTCTTGAATCTGTGTTGTTCTTCCTCAAGCAAAGGTTCCACTATCTAATTCTCATTTCAGTGATCTTTTCCCACAGCTTCAGGGTGTGTGACAACAACATTATGCCCCTATAGTTTCCACATTTCCATCTGTTGCCCTTTTTAAACAGTGGGATGATGATTCCTTTTCTCCCAATCTTCTGGGATTTTGTTTTCTCTCCAGATCATAGAGAGCACTCTATATAGCCAATATATACTGTGACTGTGAGAAACTTCACGATTCTGATAATATTAGGCAGTCAAGAGATGTTCTCGTTTCTGAATCAGATAATCATTATAATAATGAAAATAATAATATTGTATGTCCTCAGCAGAAGGAAGCATATTTTAATATATTATTCTCTTTTAATTTCAGCTTCATCGTCAAGTGCAACAAGTTCTGTGGCCAATCTTGGCTCTCCCAAACCAGAGAAGCGGCAGGCTAATTCTCCACTTCCGGCACCACCTGGTAGTAGCCCAGAACTGTATAAGAAATGTTCACTTCTCTCTAGTGATCCTGCTGCCAGCTTAAACCTGGAGGAGATGTATGCCAAAGTGTTGAAGAAGAAGAAAGAGAGACACTTTGAAAATGATGCTGTAGAGGACATTGTCAATGGTGCAGCTAACAATTCGGATTCTGTCGGTAATATTTCTGTGGAAACCATTGGGAGTGTGTCATTGCGGACGAGAAGAGATCCCGATAGAGTTTCAGTGGGCAGTAGTGAGATAGCTCAGGAGCTAAAGATTGATAGTAGTAGTTATGATACCTCACCAGTTCAGAGTAGTGATGATATATACTGTGGCTATGAGAAACTTCATGATTCTGATAATATTAGGCGGTCAAGAGATGTTCTCATTTCTGAATCAGATTATGAAAGTGTAACAGCTCGTAGTGTAAAATATGATCCAGGTTATGAAGTTGTCGAACAAGTCAAACCTGTTATATCTGATGGTGAACCAAATTATGAAGAACTGCGGCCTCAGTCTACTCAAAACAATTCTAGCAATGAGACAGTTGGAAGTGCAGATAGCTCCAGTGGACCTGTGATAAGGACATTTAACAGTGGTGATCCAGGGTATGAGAGGGTACATTCTGACAGTAGCACCAATGAAGTCATCAAGGAAGGTGATGATAGCAGTGAGCCAAACTATGAGAGCATGCCGAGTGAAGAGCCAGAACATAATTATGCTGGACTCCTAGGGGCTGCTGGGGGAAATGAATCTGATCCAAATTATGAAATGGTGGAGCATGAAGACCCTAATTATGAAAGTGTTAATTACTTTGAGGCTAACTGTGATCCACCTTACGAGAGACTGCAGAACGATGATACTATCCCAGGATATGAACAAGTTAGACCTCAGAATAATAATATTACAGTAGGGTATGAGATGAATTCTGCTCAAACAGTGCACAAGAACAGACCAAATAGTGAACCTGGCTACGAAGAAGTTGGTAAAAAGCATGAAGAACATCTTGTGGATGTGTGGAAAGGTACTGAACTCAACAGTCATAACACAAATTGTAATCATACCAATAGCATTAATCTTATTACAGGATCTAAAGGAGCTGAAGATCACACACACAGTATTTCTGAGCAGACTGATATGTTGTACTCGCAAGTGCAGAAAAAATTCCTGTGAATTGTAAATATTTATATAAATATGTATATTTTTTTAAAGAAAATCTTACTTCTGTTTCTTTCCTTTATTTATACAATATTGCTGTAAGTCAAAAGAACTGTTAATACAGAAATAATTAGGATTTATTTAATAAATAACAATTTTTAACATCAGCTGTACCATTAAAGTGACTTCTGTCATATTTTTTTCAATGAAAAATTTTCTTCCTGTGTAGCTGGGATTTTCTTTGCAACACATGCTTGAATAAAGCAATAATACCCAGTTCCCTAAACAGTAAACTTCATATTATGTTGTCACCATTCTCAAGCTGTCATTTTTTTTTTCTGATTTCGTGGAAACATGCTTAGTGACAATTAAGTAAATTCTGAAATAAATATGTTAAATTATGGGGTGTTTAAAGATCATCGGATATGGTTAAATGTTCATTTTTAGGTCATTTTTATAGTATGTATATTTCTTTTTTTTTTCCTTTTTTTTTTACGTCGCACCGACAGACAGGTCTTATGGCGACGATGGGAGGGAAAGGTCTAGGAATGGGAAGGAAGTGGCCGTGGCCTTAATTAAGGTACAGCCCCAGCATTTGCCTGGTGTGAAAATGGGAAACCACGGAAAACCATCTTCAGGGCTGCCGACAGTGGGATTCGAACCCACTATCTCCCGATTACTGGACACTAATTTCTAAGCTATTAAACACATGTCAGCATAAACATTTTTAGACTAAGGCTTATGCTGTAGTTCTACACTGATAGTCTGTTTTCATTAGTTGTTTTTTTTTTTATCAATGCAGCAGTTTTAATCTTCTTGATGCATTTGTGTGTACAGTTTATGTCACCAATTTCTTCAGTTACACATGTGGATTGCGTCAGTCTCAGGGAAGAACCCAGGGTAATCCCCTCAGTGCCGAGTTTTATTTTAGTGAAAGTGTTGACAGCTCTGACTCAGCTGTCTCGTTCACTCACCCAGCAACAATAAGACTTTTAAGGTGCATGTGTTGCAGGTGTGTGACATTTTGTTGTACAGTGCAATTGAAATGCCAAAACAAAAACAGTCAACATACCATTTAAAATAGTATGTGACCATATTTAGTGAAAACACATTCTCAGCTGATGGATCTGCATTGTTCTGTAAAGTATGCAAAATTCAAGTCACTGCACATAAATGGTTCACCATGTTCACATATCGGGTGCGGAAAACATATGCGAGCTCTTGAGAATATTTTGAAAAAAAGAGGGAAGTGTCCAAATTCTGTTAAAAGGAACTGTTTCAACATCAAGTATAAACTCCCAATCTCGTTGTTGTTTGACTCATCAGTCCATAGACTGGTTTGATACAGCTCTCCATGCCACCCTATCATGTGCTCACCTTTTCATTTCTACATAACTATTACATCCTATATCTGCTCTAATCCGCTTGTCATATTCATACCTTGGTCTACCCTTACCGTTCTTACCACATACACTTTCCTCAAAAACCAACTGTACAAGACATGGGTGTCTTCAGATGTGCCCTATCATTCTCTCTCTTCTTGTGGTCAAATTTAGCCAAATCGATCTCCTCTCACCAGTTTGATTCAGTATCTCTTCATTCGTGATTCTATGTACCCATCTCACCTTCAGCATTCTTCTGTAACACCACATTTCGAAAGCGTTTATTCTCTTTCTTCCTGAGCTAGTTATCGTCCATGTTTCACTTCCATACAAGGCCATGCTCCAGACGAAAGTCTTCAAAAACATTTTTCTAATTCCTATATCAATGTTTGAGGTGAACAAATTTCTTTTCTTAAGAAAGGTCTTCCTTGCTTGTGTTAGTCTGCATTTTATTTCCTCCTTACTTCTGCCATCATTTTGCTACACAAGTAAAATTAGTCATATACTTCCTTTAAGACTTCATTTCCTTATCTAATATTTCCTGCATCACCTGACTTTGTTCAACCACACTCTATTACTTTTGTTTCGGACTTATTTATTTTCATCTTGTATTCCTTCCCCAAGACTCTGTCCATACCATTCAGCAATTTCTCCAGAACTTTTGCAGAGTCAGATAAAATAAATATCATCGGCAAATCTCAAGGTTTTGATTTCATCTCCTTGAACTTTGATACCCTTTCCAAATTCCTCTTTGATTTCCTTTATTGCCTATTCTATGTAAACATTGAAAAGGAGAGGGGACAACTGCAGCCTTGCCCCACTCCTTTCTGGATTGCTGCCTCTTTTTCAAAGCCCTCAATTCTTATCACTGCAGACTGATTTTTGTATATAGATTGTAGATAAATCTCCTTTCTCGGTATCTGATCCCGATCACCTTCAGGATCTCAAACAGCTTGGTCCAATCAACATTATCAAATGCATTTTCTAGATCTACGAACACCATGTATGTGGGCTTGTCTTTCTTAATTTGGTCCTGTAAGATCAGACGTGAAGTCAGGATTGCTTCACGTGTTCCCACATTTCTTCTGAAGCCAAATCGATCTTCTCCCAACTCAGTTTCAAATTGTCTTTCCACTCTTCTGTAAATAATACGTGTTGAAATTTTGCAGGCATGAGATACTAAACTAATGTTGTAGTAGTTTTCACACTTGTCAGCACCGGCTTTCTTGGGACTATGTATAGCAACATTCTGCTGAAAATCAGATGGCACTTCTCCTGTATCATACATCTTAGACACTAAACGGAACAACCTCTCCATGTTGGTTTCTTCTAAGGCAGTCAGTAATTCTGAGGGTATGACAACCATTCCTGGTGCCTTGTTCCTACTCAGGTCTCTCAAAGCCGTGTCAAATTCTGACCTCAAAATTAGGTCTCCCATGTCATCAGCATCAACAGCCTCTTCTTGTTCCAGAACATTATCATCTAATTCTTTACCTTGATAGAATTGTTTGATATGTTCCTGCCATCTTTCTGACTTGTCTTCTTTCCCTAGAAGTGGTTTTCCATCTGAGCTTTTATTATTCATCACCTACTTTTCCTTTCTCCAAAGGTTTGCTTGATTTTCCTGTGTGCAGCATCTACCCTTCCTAGGGACATACAACCTTCAACATCCTTGCACTTCTCTTTCAGCCATTCCTCCTTAGCTGTCCTGCACTTTCTATCTACTTCATTCTTTATTCGCCTGTATTCTTCTCTGCCCTCCTCATTTTTTGCATTCTGGTACTTTCGTCATTCGTCAGTCTTCTTCTTTTCCTTCTTTTTCTACCACTTTTCCCACTTGTGGGGTTGCGAGTGCGAACTGTGTCGCACATGTGGATTTCACCCCGTTTTACAGCTGGATGCCCTTCCTGCCGCCAACCGTATATGGAGGAATGTAATCACTATTGAGTATTTCTGTGGTGGTTGGTAGTGTAGTATGTAGTGTGTTGTGTGAATATGAAGAGCAGAGTATTGGGACGGACACAAACACCCTGTCTCTGAGCCAGAAGAATTAATCAGAAGCGATTAAAATCCCCGACCCAGCCAGGAATCGAACCCGGGACCCTCTGAACCGAAGGCCAGTACGCTGACCATTCGGCCAATGAGTCGGACATTCGTCAATCAGGTCTAGTATCTCTTGAGTTATCCATTGTTTCTTAGGTAATCTTTCCTTTCTTCTTAACTTTTCTTCTGCAGCCTTACTGATTTCATTCTTCGTGACTGTCCATTCTTCCTCTACTGTGTTTCCTTCAGCCTTTTAATTTAGTCCCTATGTTACCTGTTCCTTGAAACAGTCCCTCACACTATTTTCCTTCAACTTGTCTAGATCCCATCTCCTTGCATTCCTTCTTTTCTTCAATTTTTTCAACTTCAGATAGCATTTCATGACCAACAGGTTGTGGTCAGAGTCCACATCGACTCCTAGGAAAGTCTTGCAATCCAACACCTAGATATTAAATTAACAAGAGAAGAAAATTTTCCCAAAATACAATATTATACAATTTATGCTAACAATTTTTCTATTAAACACACAGCTCATCCTTAACAAATTTATATTGTTTACAAAATTCTACTTATAATATCTCCTGTACTACTTACAAATATAGTCAACTGATATACAGTATGTGGAATTACTTCAAATGATACTATACAACTGGTATAAGATTAAAATTTACATTGCATTTATTTACTTATTTATTTTTTTACCCATTCTGGAACCTAAGTAGCATAAACGACCTGCTGCGTCTTAACCAGAGCCCCTTTTGCCACCACTTTTCAGAGTTCCTGAAGGGCCTTCACAGCTACCGTAGCGGTCCCAGGGCTCTCAAAGTCCCCACTGTACTTCACCCCTACAGGCAATCCCCTACTTTGGCTGTCCAAACTCCTTAGACCAGGGGATGGAATTAATTTATTCACACACACTTTTTATTTACATTAACCTGCACTGTCGAATGCCCTCTAACATTTCATTTATTTTCTCTATTGCTGTTTATTCTCTTCTTGAATATCTGTACAGATTTTGGAAAAGGATCAAACACAACCCCTGGTAAACTGTTCCACTCCTTCACACCCTTCCCAATGAATGAAAATTTACCCCAACCGCTTCTGCTAAAATTCCTTCTAATTTTATATTTGTGGTCAGTCCTGCCGATATAATTATTTTCCAACTGCGGCCTCTCACAGATATCTCCCCATGCTTCTTCTCCTGTATAGGCTCTATATAATCCTATAAGTCTAGTTTTCTCCCTTCTCTTACTTAAAGTTTCCCACCCAAGTTCCTTTAACATTTCTGATACACTACTCTTTCTCCTAAAATCCCCTGTTACAAATCTTGCTGCTTTCCTCTGCACACTATCTATTTCTTTTATTAGGTATTCTTGGTGAGGATCCCAACACTGTTTGCATATTCCAATAATGGACGAACCATACTTTAGTAACTTTTCTCTTTTAATTCTTTGTTGCATCCTTTAAGTAGCCTCATTATGACATGTAACGATCTGTATGCTTTCCCAACAATGTCATCCACATGACCCTTCCAGTGCAAATTACTTTCAAATCTCACACCTAAGTATTTGCACTTGCCATCTTTTGGGTTAACTATCTCATCCAAAGTATACTCAAATTCAGTTTTAAAACTCCTTTTTGTAAATGTTGTAACAGTTGATTTGCCTCCATTAACCTTCATATATTCTCTTCAACCCATTGCTGGATACTCTCAAAGTCCCTTTGTAATTCTGAACAATCCTCAATATTATTTATTTCCCTATAAACAATTATGTCATCTGCATACAATCGTATTTTTGATGTTATATTGTTCCCTAAATCATTTACGTATATTAAGAAAAGTAACGGACCGATTATACTAACCTGTGCAATTCCCTTCCAAACTTTCTCTTCCTGCGATACATTATTTCCTACTTTGACTTTCTGAACCCTTGAATTTAGAAATGTTTTTATCCAACGTGTAACCCTTATGTCCAATCCTATTCCCTCCAATTTCTTTAATAATATTCCATGTTCCACTCTATCAAAGGCTTTGGAAAGATCTATGGCTGTGCAATCTAACTGGCCTCCTGAATCCAACTGATCTGATATGTCCTGCTGAAATCCCACCAGTTGTGCCTCACTAGAAAATTTCTTTCTAAATCCATACTGGCTCCTCATGAACCAATTTTTATCATCACATATCCCTCTGATGTACTTTGATATTAAACTCTCCAGTATTTTACAAACTATACTGGTCAGGCTGATTGGTCTGTAGTTCTCTGGTTTCCTTTTATCACCCTTTCCTTTATAAATTGGTATTATTATAGATTCCTTCTATTCTTTTGGTATTACACTATTATTTGTGACATAGTCAAAGATAAATTTTAAATAAGACACTATGTACCACCGCATTGTCTTTAACACCTCCCCAGTAATTTGATCACTTCCTACTGCTTTTCCTTGCTGAAGCAGTTGGGTTTCTCTGAAAATATCTTCATTTGTAAATGAGAAGCTTCTTGTTTCCCTCTGTGTCTCTCCCTCTCTATCTTCTGTTTCGGTTTCCAACTCCTGACAATCATCTACTGAATCTCTGAATTCCCTACTAAATAGGTTTGCTTTCTCAGTATCTGTTAAATAGTGTTCACCCACTTCTCCTATCATTGTAGGAATTTGAATTCCTTTTCCTTTTTGATTCCTGATATATGAATACAGCTTTTTCCATTTCCCTTTGCGGTCATTACCCTCTTGAAGTATGCCATTCATATAATTCTCTTTTGCTTCCTTTTACACTCTATTCATTTCCCTCATTACTGTTTTCTAGTTTCTCTACTCTCCCTACCCTCTTTGATTTTCCTGTTTACTATTTTACATTTTCTTTTTAATTTTCTTATTTCTCTTGTATAATAAACAGGGTCTGAGGTCATTTTACCCTTCTTAACAGGTACAAATCTCTTCTCTCCTTCACAAATGATTCCTTTAAATTTAGCCCAAAGTGTATCCACATTACTCCCTTCACTTATCCAACAACTGAATTGTATTTAAGGTAAGTCCCAAATTCATCAACTTTAGTTTTTCTGTACAATTTCTTGTCTTGTGTGACCCTCTTATTAAGCCTTTTTGGTACCAGTCCTACATCCATTATTACAGCCTTATGGTCACCTATTCCTTCAATTACCTCAGTTTTATCAACAATTTCCCATGGTTTAACCAAGAATACATCTAGTAAGTTATTGAGACGAGTCGGTTCTTGTACTACTTGTGTAAATCCTCCCTCCCAAATTAACTTATTTGCCAGTTTCTGTTCATGGGCTTCACTTGCAGCTCCATTCCATTCAACTTCAGGCAAGTTTAGATCTCCCCCAATTATTACCATATCATTATTATTGTTTTTATGAGTATAATCTTCTCATCGAATGTATCTTGATTCAAATATCAACATTTCTAAGATGCACAGTCTCTATAAAGAACAATGTCTGAGCTCTGGTTTGACACCTGTCAGCCTTATTACTTACCGATGAATATTCTGCAACAACTTCAATTTATTCATTCTTCAAGCCAAAGAAAGATCAATGTGTGATGTGTACAGTGTATGAAAAGGCAAATACTACAGAAAAGTTAGAACTTCAGGACAATATCTACATATAGCGAGGAAGAATGATTCCATGACAGCAAAGTCTTTGGACAAGGATAGAGCTATCTAAGATCCTTTATTTGTTTCGGTGACGTTCGATTTGCAAAGTGTATTACAAATACCTTCTTCAAACGTCAGCTTATTGTATTACTTGAGGAAGTTGAACCTCTATAACCTAACCATTTATAATGCAGTGCCACCAAATGATGATATTGCTATTTTTGGACGGAAGTAAATGGAAAACTGGGAAGCTGTGAAATTGGAACGTGCATTGCTTACTATCTTCAGAACTTGCCACCTCATGTCACTGAAGTTTCTCTGTTTACAGATACATGTGATGGACAGAACAGAAATGTTCAAATGTCTGTTCTTATGCTGTATCTAGTTCAAAAACTTCCTGTACAAATTATTGTACATAAATTTCTTGAAAGTGGTCACACATTCATGGAAGTTGATTCCATGCACAGTGCAATCGAGCGAAGGAAACGAAACATAGATGTTTTCAGTGTTCATGAGTGGATGAACATTTTCCAACATGCTAGGAAGTCTAAGGAGCCTTACTCAATGAAGGAATTCCCGTACAGTGATTTTCTGGACTTGAAATACCTCCGCAATCAAACTGTCAAGAATAGGAATATCGATGAGAACGGTGAAAATTAAGTGTTTAAGGTACAGGAAAGATCATCCGGGTGTAATAGAATACAGATACGATTACATCAACACTGAGCACAAGAAAATAATCGTCAATAAAACCAGAGGAACACGAAAGACAAAACGGCCTGACGTGAAGATTGATGAAATACGAGGATGGTTTGAAAAGTTCTCGGAATCACCGCTAGATGTCAGTGCTAGAGCAACGAGGTTCCCACGCAATTATCACACATCCTTTGTGAATGAACACGTGGCGCGTCAGTGCTCTAGCTGCAGGAGTGTGGTAGTGACGACTCTTTGTTGTTGTTCCCGCATAGTGATTTGTGACAATGGAAAAAACTGAGATTCGAGCAGTGATTAAATACTTTGTAAAGAAAGCTATGAAAGCAAAGGAAATTCATGCCAACTTTCAGAACGCACTGGGGGACTCTGCTCCTTCATTTTCAACTGTTGCCAAGTGGACCAGCGAGTTTAAATTTGGTCGGGAGAGCTTGGATGATGATCTGCGTAGTGGACGGCCAAAAAATGTTACGACCCCAGAATTTATCGCAAAAGTGCATAAAATGGTCATGGAGGATCGTCGACTGAAAGTGCGGGAGATTGCTGAAGCTGTAGGGATGTCTTCTGAACGGGTATATTATATTTTAACCGAAGAATTGGGTATGAAAAAATTATCCGCAAGATGGGTGCCGCGGCTCTTGACATTGGACAATAAACGCACCAGATTGGAAATGTCCAAACAAAGTCTGGCCCGTTTTCAGTGCAACCAACAAGATTTTTTGCGCCGGTTTTTGACTACAGATGAAACTTGGGTCCATTACTATACCCCAGAGACAAAACAGCAGTCAAAGCAGTGGGAACATGCTGATTCACCACCACCAAAGAAAGCAAAGGCAGTGCGTTCAGCCGGAAAGGTCATGGCCTCAGTTTTCTGGGATGCAAAAGGCATTCTGCTGATAGATTATCTTCCCACTGGCCAAACAATTACGGGGCAATACTATGCAAACCTCCTAGACCAACTACAGGAAAAGATACGCGAAACAAGGCCTGGTTTGGCAAGGAAAAAGGTCATCTTTCATCAGGACAACGCTCCGCCGCACACAAGTGTTATTGCCATGTCAAAACTTCATGAACTGGGGTACGAATTGTTGCCACATCACCTTATTCACCTGATTTGGCACCATCAGACTTTCATCTATTCCCCAAGCTGAAAATTTTCCTCGGTGGACAGAGATTTTCTACAAGGGAAGAACTGACAGCCGAATCGGAGAGGTATTTTGCAGGTCTGGAGGAATCTCATTTTCGAGATGGGATCAAGGCATTGCAACATCGCTGGACCAAATGCATTAGTCTACAGGGAGACTATGTTGAAAAATAAAAGCAGTTCCACCGAGGTAAGATACTTAATTCTAGTACATTCTGAGAACTTTTCAAAGCACCTACGTACCACATCTCTACACTAAGCCCCTCCCTATATCTACAGCCAAAAATAATGATTTGCTTTCTCTATGCATAAAGTGAATTGTACCCTCTGAGCTCCATGCGTGGTATAGAAGTCTTCCAGCTAGTAATATCCCAAACAACATTGCAGAGCGAGGAGTGTTGGATTCAGACACAGAAGTGGAAAGTTAAACTATTTTCACATATGCTGAAATTCTTGTGTAAATGTATGATCACTGTCATTGATACATTTCCCAACTTCACACATCATCATTCTGCTTCTTAGTCTTACTAATGACTGTCTGTTAATAAATTCCATTGTGGAAAATCAAACTGTGTTTTCTATGTTCGATGACAAGTTTGTACTCATTTCTAGTGTAGTATGTTTGAAAATAATTATGTATTAAAGCACATTGATAACTTAGCACTTGTCCCGTTATTATAAAATATCAGATAATCTCCTTCCATCATACCAGATCAGATGATCTCCCTCCTTCTGTAAGTAACTTCCCCAACTAATGAATAGAAATATTTTAACCTACAATATGGAGAGAAAGCAAGAAAATAATATGTTTTGTTGCCGGAGTGAGATATAAATTGCTGGAGATAGTCAGGTGAAAGACACTAAGTCAGTGCCACTTTTCAGAAAATATCAAATAAATGCTGCAAAATATTAGTATACTTGATTGCAATTATTACTGGTTACAATAGAAAACGTGTACCTTAATTGCCAAAAAATAATTTTGGTTTAAATAAGTACCATTGCTTCATTATAACACCGGAAATATGGCAGAAATATTCAAAGCTTGTTTTCTCAAAAGTAAGGCTTTCGACTTAGTGTGTTTCACTTGTAAGCCAACGAATGAATACAAATCAATTGCGTCAATGAATACAAATCAGTTGCCAATGAGCAAAAGCTGTGTTATGAAGTTGGAAGTTAATTAAATGTTCCCAAAGGAGCTCGAAGAAATGCTATGTGATTATTTGATAATGGCATCTAAAATGCATCATGGCCTCGCAAGAAAAGCAGCTCTTGTTTTGGCCTATCAACTTGTAGTAAAACACAACTTTAAAATTCCAAAATCCTGGGATTTAAACAAACAAGCAGGATTAGGCTGGCTTTATGGCTATTTATAAAGAGATGTCCTGAGCTTTCAATTAGCAAGCCAGAGGCTCCAAGTTTACTGTGCAACAAGCGTTATTCAAACATTAGAGATATCTTCGATAACTTAACCAATACAATTATAATAATTGTATTGAATAGGTAGACACAGTAATTTTATTCAATAAAGAATTTTACTTATTGTATCTTCAATATGGAACAAAATGAGTTAGTTACTTGTAACTTAACCAATGGGGTTTTTTTGTTTTTGTTTTTTGTTTTTTTGCTAGTTGCTTTACGTCGCACCGACACAGATAGGTCTTACGGCAATGATGGGACAGGGAAGAGCTAGGAGTGGGAAGGAAGCGGCCATGGCCTTAATTAAGGTACAGCCCCAGACTATCTCCCGAATACTGGATACTGGCCGCACTTAAGTGACTGCACCTATCGAGCTTGGTAAACTTAACCAATGCTTATCAACAATTTTCAGATGGCTCTTTGTCAGGAAACACCTACAATCTTGATGTAACAACCATTCACAATCCACCCAAAAGAATAGGAAAAGAAGGCCAAAAAGCAGATTGGTCAAGAAACTTCTGGTGAATAAGGAGTATTGTTACCGCATGTTGTTTTTGTAAATGCTATTGGGAACAGTGTTCCTACATTTTTTAGTATTTTCTAAGATCCGCTTCAAAAGTCACATGTTACTGAGCAAATGGCGGTGTGTTTTGGGTCAAGTAGCTGTTAGTGTGCATTCAGGAGATAGTAGGTTTGAACCACACTGTTGGCAGCCCTGATGATGCCTTAATTAAGGCCACAGTCGCTTCCTTCTCACTCCTAGCCCTTTCCTATCCCATCATCACCATAAGACCTATCTATTTCATAATTTATAAGTCTCATCTTCCATATTGACGGTGTGTAAATAAATAAAGTAAGATTGGTGAATGTTCCTCGTAATCAATACAATTTATATTTGATACACAATATTATATAATGGTACTAATTTCGGCCCAGCATGGTGCCATCCTCAACGATATAACCATAAATAACTTAAAAACTAATTAGCCTAAGCATAAAAATATTTTTCAACATGTGCAGTTAAAATCTTGTCAGTTTGTTTTGGTAAAATGAATCTATGCTAGTGATGATAACATTAAAGATGGTTTTAGACACTCTTGAACTCATGCAGTGTAGGCAGTAGCAGTGCTAAGAAGCTCGCACCCCCCCCCCCCCCCCCGCAATAATTGAAAATGGGCCCCTCGTTTCCTGATAATGAAAGTTACAAGTTTATTTTGAAGTACAAGGTCGCATATTATTACAATGAACAGCAACAACGACGATAATGATAATAAGTTACACAATTGTTTTCAAATCCGAAGGAATTAAAATAATGCACTTATATGGTATGAACACACACACAAGAAATGCATATTCCAGTTATAGTAACCAAAACACGCTGACCGTCACAATATTAAGAAATAATCTCATTCCTAGGACCAAATAATTTATAACTCAACCATCCATCGTAGGCCTACTTAGCTACACTGACTGCCGAGAGTTATAAATCGGCTCGAAACTTCAATATTTAGAGTTTTGATAAGGAGGCTTTATTATTGCATCTTTGCTGACTACTGGGTTCTCAGAACTGGTTAATTACTTCAAAAGCCTTGTTGATTGTTCTGAGTGGCAGCAAGAGATGGTCATTATTGGAACAGGTTGGGAAACCCACATTCTTTTAGAAATAACTACCGTACTCCTATTAACGAAAGAAGCTCTGCACTATGACAGCCTAAGTTTGGAATAACCCTCTGTAATACAAATAATACTGTGTTGAGTGTTGTGGCTTTATCAGTGTATTAAATCACTCTTCAGCTACTGAAGTAAGAAACAGCCATGGGGCTCCCCCACCCCGCGTAGTTTGCGTGGTCTTTATTGCCGTCACTGAGTGTAGGTCACTTATGGTTTGATGTTGACAACATACAGTCTGTGTTATCCATATCTTAATGTTGATGACTAGGAGAGAACATCTTTCTCAGTGTTCGCCAGTATCAGGCATATTAGCCAAAATGTACCTAGACCATCCTGAGCACACCAAAATCAGCAAACTAATAACATCTATTACTGAACGAGATATGTAGGTGATGTCTTTGCAATTCTGCATACACGTCACACTAACAGCAATCAAATATTAGAGAAGCAAAACACAATGGATCCACACATCAAGTTTACAGTAGAGACAGAAATTAATGTCATTCAACTACAGTAGCGTCTCGTAATCCGAACTAACTGGGACCGGAGTCTGTTCGGATTACGAAATTTTCGGATTAACCGGAAAATATTTTCTAATAATAATGTTATTGTTTTTACGTCCCACTAACTACTCTTATGGTTTCCGGAGACGCCTAGGTGCCGGGATTTTCTCCCGCAGGTGTTCTTTTACGTGCCAGTAAATCTACTTACACGAGGCTGGCGTATTTGAGCACATTCAGATGCAACAAGAATAAGCCAGGATCGAACCTGCCAAGTTGGGGTCAGAAGGCCAGCACCTCAACCGTCTGAGGAAAATAGTTTCTACAATACAGTACAATACATACTGTAATTTGAAATGCAAATTATTTAGCAGTTACATTAATAACATACTGTATAGAATTACAGTAGGGTAGTTAAGAACCCGTAGAAGAGAAAACGACTAAAACTAGGTTAAAATTTGTCTCCTAAAACTGCTAAAATACGGACAGTTTACACTAGTATCATATTCAGATGCCGCGGCTGCCTAGAACTTGCCGTATGCTACGTCGAGCAACACTCCGCTGCTACGCCCACTGATGTGATGTTTATGAGGTGCTGGTTTAACACTGCATCTTCAAGTAGGTTCCAGTCACTATGGCAAAAGAAACTAACAGACTTTGTAAAGATAAATGCCTAGTGATTGATGGTTTATGATGTGTAATTATGTTTACATTAAGTTATTCTAATAAAATATGACTAAAAATACAAGTAAATCTTCATTCTATAATATGTTCTTTCATTTCAATAAGGAGAACATTTTTAACAAAATTGAATATTTCAGTTCGGATAAACGGGACTCTACTGTACTTGGATTTAACAGTTGCCAGAATAAGTGAGTGTTTAGAATACAATGCCTACATGAAACCCACACAAACAGCAAACACTACCTCTTCATTCCCTGGGTCCACATATGAGGACCACATTTTATCATTTTAGTTTACTTCCTTGGTGCAAGATTTCAACAATTGAGACCCAGAGTCCTCTTCTGTGAACTTTCTAGTACCTATTTTCAGCTCCAAAAGGCACCACTGTGAATCTGTATCACACTCGTGATCTGCAAAAATGGTAAAATGGCGCCGACAGAGGACCGTCTTTCAAGTAAGTGGAAATAAATTCAGTTAGAGCTTAGTACTTGTGTTCAGAATTTTTTTATTTGCAACAAAAGCTTGAAGGATAGCTGTGTTAATGTATGTAATATTATTATTGTTACACTGTGTTCAGTACAACATCAAAAATATATGGTCCACATATGTGGACCTCAGAGCTCAACTGTGATTGTATTTTATTTATCAGTTATGTGTTTTCTTTCAGGCAATAACTAACCAAGAACTGTTAAAAATGGTGATGCTGAGTTATCAGAAGATGAACGTATGCAGAAAGTGATTTTGAAATCACAAAGTGAAAACCTTGAAATATTTCTGGAGTTTTTCGTAATATTGTTGCCTCTTGCCTGGTGTTAGTTAATAATATTTTCTATTGTAGATGGTTATATTTGCAAAATCACAGTAATCCTGCAGTTGTCATTAACATAAGTCTGTTACTGAACGACATGATACTGTGTCAAGTTAGAGGCTATAAAAATTTTCACGCTCTGTGACAGTGGAAAATAATTTTTATTCGTGTGTTTTCTGAATATTATTTGGAATTTGCAGATTAATATCATAAAAATTCCTTCATTGTGTTATTTTTAACATATTTAATTGTATATGCTTGGAAAATAAAAGATTTTTCAATTTTTCACTAATGGCAATACTTACCGCTTTCATCACAAACCAGTCCTGAGGTCTACATATGTGGACCATTCATTGCAAGGTCACCGCTCACATAGAATTATTTTTATTTATGAATTTGTGTTTGAAATGAGCCTAAGGACCTAAAAAACAAAATAGAAATTTTTTTCTGACCTCGCAGTACCATCCAGGACTAAAGAGGATAAGACAAGATTCTACACATCCTACATCTCAAAAAAGAGCAAGCAGTTTATTATTAGCATGATTTATAGAGCATACAACATACCATTATCAAAAGACAATCTACACAAAAAATAAACACTATTAGAAATATAGCAAACCGAAATGTCTTCAATAAAGACTAATATTTAAAATCAAAAATAAACAATCTAAATTATTCAGGAAACAAATAACAAAAATGTATTTTCAATTTTCAGATTCAACCACAGCAATATCCACCAAATAACTAATATGTTTAAGAAACATATAGTTAAAATATGGTAGCATTTAAAACTACCAATAATAATACCCAACTTTTTCATAATTCTAATACGATTAATCCCACTAATAAATTTTATAACCCAGGAATATACAGACTGGAATGTAAAGAATGCAAAGCAAGTTACATGGGACAGACAGGAAGGAACTCTGTTACATGCTATATTTAACATACCAATGCTATCAAACATAATAGATTTTCGGCTATGGGCCAGCATATAACAGACCTCAAACACAATTTCAGTGAGATAAAAAAGATTTACACATCTTAAAAATTTTGCAAAAAAGCCCTCTGCTCAGCATTTCTGAGGAATTCTTCATTCAAGTCGATCAGTACGCAAATGTGAATTATAATCTAAATGAGCTAAATGAAAAGGCAAATACTTGATTTGATTTTATGATTCCATTAATTGCCAAAACATTTCTCAGGCAATTCTCCAACCTACATAACATACATCAACCCCCACCACGAATACAAGCTCCACCTCCAGGCTTGCCCACCATGACTTCCCCTCCCCTCACTCAAGGCTTCCCACCACACAGAGAATCTTACACAGATCATAGCAGGCAATATAACTCTAATGTAGTGTTACAAAGATCTGCACAAACCAGAGGGAGTAAGTACATTACTTAACACATCTTTCACACCTTTAGCTTTGCGTAGCCAAGTTTTTTTTATCTAAATTCTCCATGTTTACAGACATCTAGTACATTCAAGCTAGACACAACAGACCTACAATTTCAGATTTCAACAACACTACATTTCCATTCAACCAAATAGTACTGAGAATGATGTTACCTCCTAGTCATCAACCAGTTTTTGAAGTAACACTCACCATACAATGATGTGAATTATTTGTCAATACCTACATATGTATTTGCACCACACTGTGTATTTTTAACTTTTTAAAAATCTTTTTAACATATGGATAACACAAATTATATGTTGTCAACATGAAACCATAAGTGACCCACACTGCAAAAATTCAAGTGTGTCCAAAACCATTTTAAATATCATCACCAGCATAGACTCATTTTACCAAAACAAACTGACAAGATATTAAGTGCACACGTTGAAAAACATTTAATGCTTAGGCTAATTAGTCTTTAAGATATTCATGGTTATATGGCTGAGTATGGCCCCATGCTGGGCTCAAACTAGTACCATCATATAATATTGTGTTCCAAATATAAATTATATTGATTAGGAGGAACATCTACCAATCATACTTTTAGACCTATGTGTGTCGGTGCAACAAAAAGCAAATTGTAAAAAACAAAAAAATAATGTTTAAGTCACATGTTATCTGGGGCACCAAAACATTTGGATGGCATGCAACAGAATCAAGGTGGATAAAATGGTGGTATATTCCTTGGAATATTAGAGCATTTTCAACTCCATGCTAAAAGTTCTGCAAATCATAAAGTGTTATTGATTCTAGATAAACATAAAACTCACATAAAGAATATCTGGATTTTTGCAAAGAAAATGCCATTATCCATACTAGTGGGGAACTACAGCCATTGGGTAATATTGTTTAAAAGTCTTTAAAACTCTAATTCATGTGATGGCTGGATACTAACAAAGCCATGCCGAGAAATTAGCTTCAAACACAAATACCCCGAGGGTTTCAGCCAGTTTCACCATAACGTACTCTCTAGGGCATGATCCTGTCAGCTCGGAGGTCCATGTTTAGATCCCTCCTCTGGTGGAGTTTTTCTTTCAATTGGTGGTTTCAATCCAATCTTAAGTCACGTTCAGATTTAACACCACTACCTCGCAAAACTAATTTGAATTTACCCGCGAAGCTATCAGAAGCTAATTTCAGCAGCTGATAAAATGACAAAGCTGCGAGATATCAAATTATTATTTTGAAATTATTTATCAGTATGACCAACCCACAATGCTAATATGCTTGGTTTAACATTGTTTCAGATCACCCTGCACATGGTGAACTCATTCACTTCATAAATCCGTGCTTGTAATCCAATAAAGCGTCCAGACATATTTGAGACACTGTCAAATGATTGACCACTGCAGTTTGATAGAGAAATTCTGTCCTCATTAAGGAGCTCCACAGCAGTGTCTACCAGATTCTTTACCCATGAGAAAAGTTGGGGATGGACTTAGGGAAATGTTCCACAGGTTCATATCCCCTAATATACCAGACAATAAATATCAGTTGATCAGTGTGCGAGATGTCTGCAGTTGAATCCATCTCCAAATCCAAGATGACCTCCACTTTTTTCTTCAAAAAAATTAAATCAGGCTTAAGAAGTGCTTTGTAAAATCATATGAATGTCTTTCTTATACAGTACGCATTATTAGACTATCTGTGTATTCACACCACACCGATCATTGGCTTTAGTTATGCCATTATTATTATTTTTTTTTTTTTGCGGCTGCACAATTATTCTTTATTTCCATGGGTTTAATAACCATTAACTTAAAATTGGCATCATAATATTGATGAGAACCCGTTGAAAATTTGCCGGCAATACCTGTTCCGCACGTCTCTGGGTACAATACGACGATCCATCAGGAAAATATTCCCAATTTCTATAAAACTGTTACTTTTAAACAGCGTCAGGTACAACCGGCTCCTGCTACACACACGCCTCGCTTACCGGGTTCGGCCAACTTCAACGGCTAGCGATGTATAGGTCTAATAAATGCACAGACGTTGAAGGTCAATGAAGGGGTTTAATGCGCCGTGGTATGGCCATTCCGCCCTTTCGTTTTTCGTGCACATTTTTTTGTACAGTACGCATTTTTTAAGTTATGTCTTCACACTAATGCTGAATATTGGCTTTAGTAAGGCCTATGCTGTATTTTCTTGCGGCTGCACAATTATCCTTCCTTTTCGCATGTTTAATAACCATTGACTTAAAATTGGCATCATAATAGCGTCAAGAACCCATGCTGTCTATAAAACCTAATTTTATTAAGTGTCAGCTACAGTCAACGCGTTATAACTCTGCAACCGAGTAGCTGTGGCCTTTCTAAGAATTCAAAGGCTCACATGTTTTGATGCTTCTGCAGATATGAGAAATTTTTGCAGGGGCTAATAGAATTTCATTCTCTTTTCTCTATTTCCCAAGATCCAGTAACATTATACAGAGGTACTGTACAACTGGTTGCCGCAGCTAGCAATGTATAATAAAGAGGCGGACATTGATTGTCAACGAGTTTTGTGTACGCACACGCGGGGAGTGAAAAGCAGCAGTGTGGTTACCGTAGTAGCTGCCAGTGGCGTTCATTACTATTACATCGCGAATGCAAGACGACCCTTAATTTTTCACATGAGGTTCTGAGAAAAAATCATTGTCTTAGATTCTGAGAAATACGGTTCTTGGATTATCTTATTTCTCCAGGAGTGGCACAAAGAACTTGGTGTCCCAATAATTCAATAAACTCATCACAAATGTTTTCTAATAAATATGAAGGGTTCCTCTTTCCTCGATTCCCATACGAGAAAGAGATAGGAGTTTATAAAGTGTATTTGATGGGTGTTAGAAAGGGAAGGGCAGAGTATGGGGTAGGGCTGTTTATCAAGAATACCATTGCACGCAACATAGTTCCTGTTAGGCACGTAAATGAGTTAATGATGTGGGTAGATTTGGCAGTTGGAGGAATTAGGATGAGAATTGTCTCAGTGTACGAGGATTGGAGCAAAAGTCATGGCAACTATTTATTTTTTCTTGTCGATATGTGAACGGATCACAAACGTATATATGCCGTGTGAAAGTTCTGCAGGCATAGTGTGTATGCAGAACAACAGATGGCTCTGTGATAGCTGGTAGTAGCGCAGCGAGGGCTGTGAAATCAGTCAGTTGGTGAGTGTCGTGCGAGATGGAAGTAAACTGTGTTGAGCAGTGCGCTTACATCAAAATAGGCGTCCTCCGAGGGAGAAATGTGATGGAATGTCTCAGTGAATTAGTGGAAGCCCTTGGGAATAACGCCCTACCATACCGTACAATAGCACGGTGGGTAGGAAAGTTTCAGCAAGGACGTGTGTCAACCAGTAACGAGCAATGTTCGGAACAACCTGTCAGTGTGTGGACCGACGTGGCACGTGCCGCCATCGAGCAGCTCGTGGATGAAGACAGACGATGGATGCTACTGGAGTTAGAGAGGGCAAGTGGCATCGAGAAATGCACCGCCCACAGGATATTGCGTAATTAACTGCAACTGTGCAAAAACGCATTGTGGTGGGTACCTCATGGACTGACAGAAGTTCAAAGGTGGGTGCGCTATGCAATATGCTCCGACCACCTTGCACGCTGGCAACAGGACGGCGATCAATTCTTGTCACGAATAATCGCCATCGATGAATTTTGGGCCACTGCATACGAACCAGAACTGAAACGTCAGTCCGCAGAGTGACGACATGCTGGATCACCAAGGAGGCAGAAGGTCCGTCAAAATCCTTCCCCAGTCATATTGATGGTGATTGTCGCGTATGAGGTCAGGTGTGTCATTGTTTGCCACTTTGCTCCACATGGCAGAACAGTGACCGCACAGTGCTACAGGGACTTCCTGGTGCGACAGGTATGACGTGGCGTTCGGGAGAAACATCCGGATCTTGTGGACAGTGCAATAATCCTGCACGACAATGCAAAACCACATAAATCAGAGTGTGCAGGGCAGCTACTGCGACGTTGGGAATGGGAAGAATTGGAGCACCCACCGTACTCTCCCGACATTGTGCCCTGTGACTTTGATCTTTTCGAAAAATTAAGGAACCACTATGTGGTAGGCAGTTTGCAACACGAGAGGACATTGCTAATGCTGTGGGCCAACAGGTGACCTGATTCGCACATAGTGTGGCAAATGCTGAGGCAGATGGTATTCAACGCCTCCCACATCGTTGGCAGCATGTGGTGTCAGTAGCAGGGGACTACTTTGAAGGTCTTTAGGCCCAGGTTTGTCATGTCAACTTTATGTGTATTGTGTTGTCATTCTTTTGCTCCGGGAAGGCCATATTGCCCTGTATACTACCATAATCAATTAGTGTGTTACGATATTTCAGTGCTATTCATTGTCCACACATGTAGTTAACACCTTGTCCTTTTGTCTGTATATGTCACATTTTCCAACCGGACTGGTATCTTCAAGAAAAAAAATAGTTGCCATGACTTTTGCCCCAACCCTCTTATTCACCATGTGAGGGTGCAAATGAGGATGAAGTTGACAAGTTTTATGAAGCATTGAGTGACATCATAGTCAGGGTCAACATCAAGGATAGGATAGTGCTAATGGGCGATTTCAATGCGAGAGTTGGAAATAGAACTGAAGGATACGAAAGGGTGATTGGTAAATGTGGGGATGATATGGAAGCTAATAGGAATGGGAAGCATTTGCTGGACTTCTGTGCTAGTATGGGTTTAGCAGTTACCAATACATTCTTCAAGAATAAGGCTATTCACTGCTACACATGGGAGACTAGGGGTACCAAATCCATAATAGACTATATCTTAACCGACTTTGAATTCAGGAAGTGTGTTAGGAATGTACGAGTTTACTGGGGATTTTTTGATAATACAGACCACTATCTGATATGTAGTGAACTAAGTAACTCTAGGCCTAGGATAGAGAAAGTGAAATCTGTCTGCAAACGAATAAGGGTAGAAAATCTCCAGGATGAGAAATTAGACAGAAGTACATGGATATGGTAAGTGAGAAGTTTCAAACAGTTCAGGATATGGATAGGGAATGGGTGGCATACAGGAATGCTTGTAGTAGAAACAGCAAGGGAATGCCTAGGAACAACTGTGTGTAAAGATGGGAAAAAGCGAACATCTTGGTGGAATGATGAAGTGAGAGCAGCTTGTAAACGTAAAAAGAAGGCTTATCAGAAATGGCTCCCAACAAGGGCCGATGCAGACAGGGAATTGTACGTAGATGAAAGAAACAGAGCAAAACAAATATTTGTTGAATCCAAAAAGAAGTCGTGGGATGATTTTGGTAATAACCTGGAAAGGCTAGGTCAAGCAGCAGGGAAACCTTTCTGGACAGTAATAAAGAATCTTAGGAAGGGAGGGAAAAAGGAAATGGAAAAAGTGTTTTGGGTAATTCAGGTGAACTCATAATAGATCCCAGGGAATCACTGGAGAGGTGGAGGGAATATTTTGAACATCTTCTCAATGTAAAAGGAAATCTTTCTGGTGGTGTTGCAAACACAACCAAGCTCATGGGGAGGAGGAAAATGATGTTGATGAAATTACGCTTGAGGAAGTGGAAAGGATGGTAAATAAACTCCATTGTCATAAAGCAACAGGAATAGATGAAATTAGACCTAAAATGGTGGAGTACAGTGGGAAGGCAAGAATGAAATGGCTTCATAGAGTAGTAAGATTAGCATAGTGTGTTTGTAAGGTACCTTCAGATTGGACAAAAGCAGTAATTGCACATATCTATAAGCAAGGGAACAGGAAGGATTGCAACAACTAACGATGTATCCTATTGATTAGTATACCAGGCAAAGTATTCACTGGCATCTTGGAAGGGAGGGTGGGATCAGTGGTTGAGAGGAAACTGGATGAAAACCATTGTGGTTTCACACCAAAGAGGGGCTGTTAGTATCAGATTTTTGGTATGTGCCAGGTAATTCAAAAATGCTACAAGAGGAATATACAGCTGTGTTTATGTTTCGTAGATTTAGAGAAAGCATATGGCAGGTTACTGAGGGAAAAGATTTTGACATACTGGGGGACTATGGAATTAAAGGTAGATTATCAAAATCAATCTAAGGCATTTATGTTGACAATTGGGCTTCAGTGAGGATTGATGGTAGAATGATTTCTTGATTCAGGGTCATTAAGGTATTACACAAGGCTGTAATCTTTCAACTTTGTTGTTCGTAGTTTACATGGATCATCTGCTGAAAGGTTGTAACTATTGCATAAATGCCAATAAATAATAAAATAATTAACTGGATAAATAAACTTATATAAATAAATAAAATGCATGAAATAAATTAAATTAATAAAAATAATTAATTGAAATGTCCGTAGTATGGGCACCAGAGTTCACCAGAATGGATCCCTCGAATTTAGATAGAGCATAGTAATTCTTTATCTCCCAGGGCGTGTACAAAATGCTGCGTGCTGGTACATCTTCTACAGGCATTACCTAACCTTCTGAAAACAACTAAATAGGTAGAAACTGCACCTAGGTTCATCAATAACTCCACTGATTATAAAATATCTAACTATATTCTCAATAAAATCTGTGCATGAGCACCTCATCAACACACCAAAATACACTTATTATACACAAACAAAATATTACTGGAAGACTCCATATTTACATATTTACTTTTCACAACAAAGAAAACAGTGGGAAAACGAAAGCGAGATCTAAGCCACCATTTGTAGTTAGTTCGTTGAACAATGTACATATATGTAGATAAGTACACTTCACTGTCTCTGTATTAACACGACTTGCCAATTCTCATAATCAGCACTTATAACATCACACAGATACTGTACCTCGTAATACTGTGTTCACAGACTTTAGCACTTGTTTTAAAGATATATACATTTGAGCAACACACGATTGTCGATCCTGAACATATATTATGGAAAGTCTGAGATAAATTTCACCAACATATAATGCCAGGCTGCCACACGTGCTACAATAGTTGTATGTCAGTCACTTTTCACAAACATAAAAAGACTAAGTTCCACAAACGTTTGAAGTCCAGTCCAGTATAGTGAAGCAGTGTCACTCCAGTACCATACATCCAGTTTCACTCCCATGTGTGTTAGCACTACTTCCTTCCCGTACAGTGTCTTTTCCTGCCGTATGATCAACCTTTATAGACATCAGCATTCCCCTTCCTCTCACATGATGCTCCTAGATTGATCCTGGCCAGCCAATCATGAGTGTATCCTCTAGTCAAGACCATGCCGTGAACTCCTTCTTGGTCCCATGACATAAACAAACTCTGGGGTGTTTCACATGAGTCATAGAACTTTCCGAGTACAACATCAACAAGCTCATGTGATTCTGGGCTATTCAAATGATTCATAGAACTTCCCGACAACAACAACAAGTACCTCTCATCAAACTCTGGGGTAAGACACATGACTGATCCAAATTTTTCCAAGTCCAATATAGCAATGTTTTCCCAGCCGTTGTACAAAACAAATTACTCATACCCACCATATATGGAGATCTCCCAGCTTACAAATATTAATAACAAAACTGAAATAATAATAATAATAATAATAATAATAATAATTGAATACTGACAATCATATCTCTCACTTCTACATATAGTGCAAGGGTGTGATATATGTACTATCACATAATGCCCCCTTGACCGAGCTCGATAGCTGCAGTCGCTTAAGTGCGGCCAGTATCCAGTATTCGGGAGATAGTAGGTTCGAACCCCACTGTCGGCAGCCCTGAAAATGGTTTTCCGTGGTTTCCCATTTTCACACCAGGCAAATGCTGGGGCTGTACCTTAATTAAGGCCACGGCTGCTTCCTTCCCACTCCTAGCCCTTTCCTGTCCCATCGTCACCGTAAGGCCTATCTGTGTCGGTGCGACGTAAAACAACTAGAAAAAAAAATAATGCCCCCTTGGTGAATCGATGATATCACATATTATGATTCACCATGAAACAGAACATAAATAACCCTAGAATGACATAATTGAACACTTAAACTACTGTGATAAAGTTATATACATTGCGTGTGCTTCATTGTATTCGCACACACGAAATACAGTTTGTCCAGACAATAATGATTATAATATGACTATATACAAACAACACTGTTTCATACATCATTGAATACAATCCCTTCTTACTACTGTACACTAAATTCAAAATTGATAATACTTACATCCAAGGTGCAGATCCTATCTCTTATATCTGCAAAGGCTATAGATATTAAATGTCTCAAGGACCTTGTTGTCTGTGGTTAGGAGCCTATAAGCACACTTGCCTATTCTACTGTCCACAGTATATGGACCCTGATATAATTTAAAAAACTTGTGCATAGTTTTCTGATCAGCATTCGACAACTGAGGACCTCTGAGAAGCACTTCGTCACCCACCTCAAACTCGTCCTGTACTTTCCCCTTTTGCTGGCAAATTCTCCTATTACCTGAATTAATTAAATTATCCCTAGCCAGCTGGAAGCAGATATCCCTGGGTACCGCCTCTCCTGTAGCTAAACCTAGTATTCTAGCAAGTTCGTTGGTAGGCTTCCTACCTAATTGAACCTCAATCGGAGAATGTCCAGTGCTGTTGTGCTTAGTGACGTTAAACCACCGCTCAATATCGTCCAGACGATTAAACCATGAGCTGTGTTTCTCGCTCACATACGACCTGAACATCCTGCCGAGTTCTCTCATGACTCTTTCAGACATATTCCCTTGTGGATATCACATCGACGAATAAATATGTTGGATCCCAATTTCCGCCAATTTGGTTCTCCAGATTTTTGAGGAAAATTGTGATCGATGGTCTGATAGTGTCCTGAGTGGCTTTCCAAACTCAGACACATACTTGTCAATGATCTGTTTGACACACCCTTTCCCCGTGGCTTTTCTCGGGGGATACAACTTGATGTATTTGCTGAAGGCATCTAATATGACAAATATGAACTGGTATCCATACCGAAAAGACACTAACCGTCCATACAGATCCACGCATACAAGCTCTCCAGGTGCCTGCATCAAAACTATCTGTCGAGAACCCTCTAAATGCCTTCTGGGATGCTTGCAGCACTGACACAAGTCACAAGTCGCTAGAATTTTCCTAACGTCCCTTCCCATGTTCTTCCAGATGAAATTGTACTAAAGAGCACATAAAATCTTATCCGGACCGAAATGTCCCAACTCCTTGTGATAAAACCAAACAATGTCTTCTATCAAAGACTTGGGAACTATCACACACCACACATCGTTATAACACTTCTTAGCCAATAAATCACCTTGTAATCGGTACCACGTGTTACCTTTTTGAATCTGAGTGTCAGGCTCACTAACCTCCAATTCACAAATTATCTGAATGAGGTCAACCTCCTTCTTCTGTTTCACATTAATCTTATGCCAACGTAACTTCTCTTCCTTACAATCATAAAATTTTGCAGTACATACTAAAATGCCTCCTGACTGTTCGGCGGCAATATCTTCACAAGATACCTGCGGGTTTCTACTCAAGAAATCTGCTAAGACATTGTCTGCCCCTTTGACATGAGATATGTCAAAGTCATACTCTTGTAAGGCAAGAATCCAACGGGACATACGATTATATGTTAACTTACATGTCTGCATAAAAATCAAGAGCATTGTGATCCGTCATAATCTTAAATTTAGTTCCTAATACATACGTTCTAAATTTACCCAAGGAGTACACAATGTCAAGTAACTCTAATTCCGTAGCAGTATACCTCTTCTCAGCTAAACTAAGTCCCCTACTAGCTAGAGACACAATCCCAAGGTTACCCTCATCATCCTCCTGAAATAACACACCCGCAATCCCCTTATCGCTAGCATCAGTCATAACTAAGTATGCACGGTCTGATCTAGGATATTTTAGCAAGACAGCTTCTTGAAAACCTAACTTAAGTTGTGAAAAAGCTGTATCATGCTCCAGGCCCCAATTCCACCTAGCATTACTCTTAAGGAGTTCCCTAAATGGCTCTACAAGAAATGAATACCTAATTACAAACCTCCTAAAATAATTGCAAACTCCCAAAAAGGACCGAAGTTGTCCGACGTTACGTGGTGTCCTGGTGTTGAAAATGTGTTCTAATTTTGTCTGTTCCGGAGTTACACCCTGCTGCGTGATAGTGTGACCTAGAAATGTTATGTGTTATGCACAAAATGTAGATTTATTCAATTTCAAGGTGAAAAAACTTAAAAAACAATCCCTCAGTGTCTCATGTGTTCTTCGAATGTATGTGATGCAATGACTAAGTCATCAACATAACTGGTGGTGAAATCCTCCGTTTCATGTCCCAACACAATGTCTAATGCCCTGATAAGTGCGGCAGATGATGTTTTTGTGCCAAAAGGGACGCATGTGAACTGAAATAACTTAATTCTTATAAAGAAATGCGGTGAATTGCCGATCTTCCTTCCTTAAGGGAACTTGCCAGAAACTAGAGCTTAAATGTACCATCGTAAGTGATTTCCTACCATCAAAACATTGGATCAGGTCTTCGGTAGTCTCAGGTCATTGTTGATTGGGTGCAATGCATTTGTTCATCTGTCTTGCATCCAGGCACACACGAACACTCCCATCCTTCTTGCCTACAACCACTAAAGGGTTCACATATTGACTACTTGAAGGTTCAATCATCCCATCCTCTAACATTTTCGATATCACCTCATCTACAGCTCTGGCATGAACATGTGGGGTAGGGTAGTGCAGTCCCACAAAACTCGAGCGATCAGTGATGTCAAACTTATGTTCATAAAGTTGAGTTTTTCCAGACTTACCACTAAAAATGTCGCTATACTCTACTAACAAAGAAAATAAGCAATCCTTCTGCTCCTGTACTAAATTCGTTCTGTCCACAGCCTCGAGGAACTGGTCTCCCTGACTAGTCTCCAGAGACATGTGGCACAGATTAACCTGTGACTTGCTATCACAAACTTCATTTATTTCAACATTGTAAGCCACCTGGATATAACTCAACTCATGAACAAAAATTCCCTCATCGATATTGTACTCCAATTTCATTAAATCACAAGAACTACCCCAAAAGAAAAGAAACCGTCGCATTATCATAATCTAACTTAACCCCTTGACTACCCAAACAAAAAGCCCCAAAAATCACCGGATATACTAAATTAGGCACAAATAAACATACCTGAAAAACAGTCTCACTGCCTATCTTAACTGGAATAGCTATTTGACTTAATTCTATGTGATTTGCTGCCTACTGCAGACAAGATGAACGTGTTACTAACAGGAATTTCCTATATGATACATCCTTTCCTCTTAGCATCATCATAAAACTTAGGATTAATACAAGACTTCTCACTCCCTGAATCTAATAAAGCCTTGACCTTGTTCTCCCAAATCTCAACTTTAATCACAGGCATAATCATAATAGCCTCAGATTCCTCCTGATCACAAATCACTTGGTCATTCAATAATTCCTCTTTCACGTCTAAATCATAACTTATCTTTTTCATCACATGAATAGGAATTTCAGTATCGGACTGCCTATCTGACCCAACTAAGAAGTCCGATCTCGGTTTAAATTACTTGACGTGGACTGATCACTATTATCATGTCCCTGCACTTGATCTGGAGTTGTTTGATCTGTACGCCCCCTACTTTCTGATTCCCCTTGATTACGTCTTCTGCCAAAATATTCCTGATGATGAACTCCCTGATTAGTGTGTCTGTTTCCCCTTCTGGAATTACCACCCTGATTCCCTTGCCTAGAATGACTGAAATTCTGATTATTCCTATCTCCCCCAGCTGATTACCTTGTCTCCCATTATCCGCGTAATTTCTACCTTCACTTTGCCTAGTCCTCCCCTGCCCTTCCAAAGCATCAAACCTCCCTAACAGCTGCACTAATTCCTTAATCGTAACAATATTCTGCATACATGCAGCTAATCCGACCTTCTCAGGAAAATGCCTCAACATCTGGCGGACTGTGTCTTTCTCCGATGTAGACCTTCAATATTCTGGCTGATCAGAACATGCACCAAGAAATACTTCATCATAGACACATCTTCCTGAGGTCTATATTTGCCAAATAGCACGTGATCCCTTTCCCTTCCCTGAATGGCTTCACTCCAAAATTTAGAAATAAATTCCTCCAAACTCGAAATACCCTGTCCATAAACTTGAAACCAAGATCTTGCTTCTCCAACAAATGCAACATCCAACATCTCATCAACCATGCTCCACTCAATTAAATCGTCGTCAAGATTCTTGGAAAATCGTTTCTCCACCGTTTTCAAGAATTTCATCGGATTAAACTGCCGACCACTAAACTTGGGTAATTCAGAGTCCTTCGTTCAAGATACGTACCTATTACATATATTGCTACCTACTTGGATTTTACTTATCTCCAGCCTTAATTTCACATGACATGTTTTAATTCCTCCTTCCACTACCATTCTGGCATTTCCTTCTACTGATTTGAGGTCTTTCTCCAATTTCTCATTCTTCTCATCTATTCGCTTCGGTAAAATATTCTGATTGGTTTTAATTCTATCTATTTCTTCGACTTTATCTTCCACTATTTTTATTCTCTTGTCACATTCCTTGCTGTTTTCAACAAATTCCTTCCTAACTACATTAAATCAGCATTCGTTTTTCTCAGTCAGTTCCAAGCATTGAGCATCTACCTTGTTATTGAATTCCTGAATTTCCCTGCTTTGATGGTCAAACTTCTGGTTTAATTAATCTATTCTACCATTCACAGCACTGCTTAAACTATCAATTTTACTAGACAATTCAACACTCACTGAATTTAACTCCTTACTCTGATTCTCAATCTTACTGGACAGTTCCGTACTTATTTATTTATTTATTTAGCGTATGACATTAAAAATAAAAACACACAATCATAAATTAAATATACAGTACACTATGTAGGTTACAATTTCACAATCAAGCTCTGCAAATAGTCTATACAAGAAGGACTTGGGTCAAGAAAGTCTTTTGGGCTACCCTGATAAGCATTCAGGGGGCACTGTTCCACTATATGGCAAACAGTTTGCTTAGGGGCACCGCAGCTACATTCCGGGAAGGGAAGTTTGCCCCATTTATAGTGGAAGTCAGCGCACTTTCCATGGCCTGGCCTGATACGATTGAGGGTTGTCCAGGTTTTGCGAGGTAGGTCAAATCCTTTTGGTATACTTGTTATATAGGGGAAGTTCTGATACTCAGCTGGAGCCATAGAAGTCCATTCTTCAAACCAATCCTGCTGCAGGCTGAATTCGTCAACCAGGATTTTGGCAGTCCTTATTGGTGGATTTCTGGACCGAAGTCTGTTGTTCAAGGCATAGGGTATATCTCCATGAATTGGCAGATTGGAATTCCTCGACAGCTTCTGATACTCATGCAACAAGGCATTCTTTCTCCGTAGGTGAGGTGGAGGAATATGGTTCAGAACTGGTAGCCAAGAAGTGGGGGTAGATTTTATTGTTCCCAAAATAATGCGCAAAGTATGATTTAGCTGTGTATCAACAAGTTTTGTGTAACAGCTGTTCAGCCAGACTGGTGAGCAATATTCTGCAGTTGAGAAGACAAGGGCAAGGGCTGAAGTTCGTAAGGTCGCAGCAGAAGAACCCCAGGTGGTGCCACACAGTCTGTGGATGATATTGTTCCGTGACTGGAGTTTAGCTTTTGTCATCTTCAGATGTTCCTTGAAGACAGTGTTCTGTCAAGGCTTACTCTGAGGTATTTTGGGTGTTTGTTGTGAGGAAATCTAGCGTTCTGGAATTTGACATTAAGTTCACGGTAGAGAGATGTTGTTGAGATGGAAACATGAGACTTCAGTTTTACGCAAACTTGGCCTAAGTCTCCACTTACGAAAGCACTGATCTAAGGTGGCGAGATCAGCTGTCAGCGTATCTTCGGTGTTCTCCATAGATTTTCCCTGCATTGCAAATGCCCAGACCTCTGCATAACCAATGCTTTAGAGGCTGTTTTCAGTAAGTCTGATATAGATAAGTTAAACAGCAGAGGTGCTAGTACCGATCCATGAGGAAGACCGTTATTAAGGATCCTTTCCTTACTTGTCTTGTTTTCCAAAATTACACGGAATCTCCTGTCTATAAGCATGTTTTCGAGGGATCCATTCTGGTGAACTCTGGCGCCCATATTACGGACATTTCAATTGATTAATTTTATTAATTTAATTTATTTCAATTATTTTATTTATTTATATAATTGTATTTATTCAGTTAATTATTTTATTATTTATTGGTATTTATACAATAGTTACAATTGGCTGCCCAGCGTGGAGCTGAATGATTGGTACATCTTTACTCTTTACTCTGACTATCAATCTTGCTGGACAATTCAACCTTATTATGATCAATTTTACTGGACAATTCAACATTATTATTATCGATTTTACTGGACAATTCAACATTGTTATTATCGATTTTACTGGACAATTCATCACTCTTACTATTAGCAACAACACTCTGATTATCGATTTTTCTGTTAACAGCAATTAATTCAACACTCACTCAATTTAACTCTTTACTCTGACTATCAATCTTACTGGACAATTCACCCTTCAACTCATTAAGTAGTGATTTAAGCATACTGAGCATTGAAGCCTCACCTTGATGCCCTACATTCTGAGTTTGAGACAGGTTACTCGGTTCCTCGCCTATCGTTGCCAATTGATCTTTCCTACTATCAGCCATTTTGCTACTCTCACTTAAATTAGATAAACTCAATGTGGTGGAATTCTTTTGCATTCTCTTCTCCTGATTCTTAGTACCAGCAACTTTAAAAACCTCTCTATTTCTCAATTTTATAATACTCGACTCGCTACAACATTTCTTCATACTCCAAGATACACATGAAACATATAAAACACTTTTCTTATCCTGATTCATAGTACCAGCAAAACCTCTCTATTCCTTAATTTTATAATACTTGATTCGCTACAACATTTCTTCATACTCCAACATACATATCACGTACATATAAAAGACTTCACTGACATAGTTTTCAGATTTCCATCCACACCTGACAAGTGCACCTATGCTTATAAGCCTAACAGATGTACCAATCATTCAGCTCCACACTGGTCAGCCAATTGTAACTATTGTATAAATGCCAATCAATAATAAAATAATTAACTGAATAAATAAAATTATATAAATAAATAAAATGCATGAAATAAATTAAATTAATAAAAATAATTAATTGAAATGTCCGTAGTATGGGTGCCAGAGTTCACCAGAATGGATCCCTCGAATTTAGATAGAGCATAATAATTCTTTATCTCCCAGGGCATGTACAAAATGCTGCGTACTGGTACATCTTCTACAGGCATTACCTAACCTTCTGAAAACGACTAAATAGGTAGAAACTGCACCTACGTTCATCAATAACTCCACTGATTATAAAATATCTAACTATATTCTCAATAAAATCCGTGCATGAGCACCTCATCAACACACCAAAATACACTTATTATACATAAACAAAATATTACTGGAAGACTCCATATTTACAACAACGACAACAACAAAGAAAACAGTGGGAAAACGAAAGCGAGAACTAAACCACCATTTGTAGTTAGTTCGTTGAACAATGTACATATATGTAGATAAGTACCCCTCACTATCTCTGTATTAGCACGACTTGCCGATTCTCATAATCGGCACTTATAACATCACACAGATACTGTACCTCGTAATACTGTGTTCACAGACTTTAGCACTTGTTTTAAAGATATATACATTTGAGCAACACACGATTGTCGATCCTGAACATATATTATGGAAAGTCTGAGATAAATTTCACCAACATATAATGCCAGGCTGCCACACGTGCTACAATAGTTGTATGTCAGTCACTTTTCACAAACATAAAAAGACTAAGTTCCACAAACGTTTGAAGTCCAGTCCAGTATAGTGAAGCAGTGTCACTCCAGTACCGTACATCCAGTTTCACTCCCGTGTGTGTTAGCACTACTTCCTTCCCGTACAGTGTCTTTTCCTGCCGTATGATCAACCTTTATAGACATCAGCATTCCCCTTCCTCTCACATGATGCTCCTAGATTGATCCTGGCCAGCCAATCATGAGTGTATCCTCTAGTCAAGACCATGCCGTGAACTCCTTCTTGGTCCCATGACATAAACAAACTCTGGGGTGTTTCACATGAGTCATAGAACTTTCTGAGTACAACATCAACAAGCTCATGTGATTCTGGGCTATTCAAATGATTCATAGAACTTCCCGACAACAACAACAAGTACCTCTCATCAAACTCTGGGGTAGACACATGACTGATCCAAATTTTCCAAGTCCAATATAGCAATGTTTTCCCAGCCGTTGTACAAAACAAATTACTCATACATACCATATATGGAGATCTCCCAGCTTACAAATATTAATAACAAAATATACAACTGAAATACTGATGATAATAATAATAATCGAATACTGACAATAATATCTCTCAGTTCTACATATGATGTGAGGGTGTGATATATGTAATTTCACAAGGTATAAAGTGGCAGGGAGGGATTCAGTTAGGTGGAAATGTAGTAAGCAGTCTGGCCTATGCTTACGACTTGGTCTTAATGGCAGATTGTGCCGAAAGCCTGCGGTCTAATATCCTGGAACTTGAAAATAGGTCCAATAAATATGGTATGAAAATTAGCTTTTCGAAGTCTAAATTGATGTCAGTAGGTAAGAAATTCAACAAAATTGAATGTCAGATTGGTAATACAAACCTGGAACAGGTGGATAATTTCAAGTATTTAGTTTGTGTGTTCTCCCAGGATGGTAATATAGTAAGTGAGATTGAATCAAGGTGTAGTAAAGCTAATGCAGTGAGCTCCCAGTTGCGATCAACAGCATTCTGTAAGAAGGAAGTCAGCTCCCGGACAAAACTATCTTTACATCGGTCTGTTTTCGGACCAACTTTGCTTTATGGTAGCGAAAGTTGGGGGGGCTCAGGATATCTTATTCATAAGTTAGAAGTAACAGACATGAAAGTAGTGAGAATGATTGCTGGTACAAACAGGTGGGAACAATGGCAGGAGGGTAGTCAGACTGAGGAGATAAAGGCTAAGTTAGGAATGAACTCAATGGATGAAGCTGTACGTATAAACCAGCTTCGGTGGTGAGGTCATGTGAGGCGAATGGAGGAGGATAGGTTACCTAGGAGAATAATGGACTCTGTTATAGAGGGTGATAAAAGTAGAGGGAGACCAAGATGATGATGGTTAGATTCAGTTTCTAACGACTTAAAGATAAGAGGTATAGAACTAAATGAGGCCACAGTACTAGTTGCAAATAGAGGATTGTGGCGACATTTAGTAAATTCACAGAGGCTTTCAGACTAAATGTTGAAAGGCATAACGGTCTATAATGATAATATATTGTAATGGTTATAGTGTCCACCATGCCAACTTGCTACGGGCCCGCCTCGTCACCGTATTCGGCCCACCCCCTTACTTCTGCCGCGCCAATCACGTGCAGCACTTTAGTGCTAGGCCAGCCACTCTCGCCTCCGCCCGTGGTCCCACAGCAGAGGACTACGGAAACGACTGGAAGATTAATCTGGAGTCTTCTATCTCGTGAGGTTCCTGGATACATCTAGCATCCGGACTGTTCTGGAAGGCTCAGAGCAGGTATATAAGGAGAGGAGTAACTTGGAGTCAGTCAGTCAGTCAGTGAGAGTTAGACGGAGTTAGTGAGTAAGAGCGAGATTGAGTTCACTGGAGCGCAGTCAGTGATGGCCTGGGAGAGTGCAGCCTGATGAATTATCTGCCCGTTGGAGCCGAGGACTCGTTCCTGTTCCCCTGACGTTGTGTGTGTGTGTGCGCACATGTCCCTTGTGTCTGGCTGCTGGAGAAGAACCTTGGGTGTTCTGGAGCGGCGAAGAAGGGAACACTGTGTGACAACGTGTGTAGACTGCGAACGGGGTTCTACGGATTGAGTGAACAGCGGATACTATCCCGACCTGCGAGACTGACGTGTAGGCTGTGGACCGTGACAGCACTAGCGAGTGTGGCTGAGTGAGTGTAGTGTACATAATTGCTGACTCTGTGTGTGTGTGTGTCATTGTAGATGGAACATGAGAAACTAAGAGAGAGAGCGCGAATCATGTAGGTGTGTAACCGTGTACTTGTGTAACTTGTAATCTCGGCTATTATCTGTGTGTGTGTGTGTGTAAATCTGTAATTGTAGTGCTAAGTTAATAAATCATAGACATAGGTTGCTACCAGGTTCTGTACTCATTTATTCATTTATTTACCCCGCCAACACGTTACAGTATGTATGAACATATCTTGTCTGAATTTTCTCTCCTCCATCACCTTTATACACTCTACATAAGTTTGAAAGATTTCTTTCATGATTCTGACACAATGTTAATGTACTTCCAATCCAGTATTGCACTGTGTTAGTATTGTTAATATCCCACAAACCCAGATCTGTGTCTTGGATTGAAAACTTCTTTACAGTTTCACATTTGGGTACTTCCGCTTGTGGAATGTCCTCAGCTGCAGGAACAGGTAATGTTACAATTGGTATGGCTGCTGGAACTGGATGATTGGGTGCAGGAGTGATTCTAGAATTGGTCAATGTGAATGGTATAGTTGAAGAAGCAGTACTAGTGGCTGACATTGCACTTGGATTGAACCAAGAGGTTAATTTATGAAGTATGACTGTTTTCTCTTTCTTATATTCAGGTCATTTCCTCTTCTGTACTCCGCTCAAAATATGACATTTCATTTCTGCTAACTGGCTATCAGGGATATCATTAACACGTAATAAATCACATTTTTTTCTTCCTCACTTCTTCTGAGCTTTCACCACACAAATATAATTACTGGAACACAAACATGGAGAGTCTGCTTCTGATAATGGAAATGCACACAGTCTGCTTTATTGTCCCCCAAATGTTAATAGCATTACAATATTCCACTTTTATAATACTGCAGGCAGTATAAAATGGGGAAATATAGATGTTGAGGCAGGTGATCTGACTCATGGACAACTTCGGACTGGGTTCAAGCAATGAATATGGGGAACCAGAAAAGAAGCAGAATATGTTCCAAGTGCTTGGCTCTCATCATGTTCCTGTAGTAAGTGACTTCAGATTAAAACTTAAGATAATAGGCTAGTCCATCCAACAAGCAACTGGAAGTAAGAAAGCTACATGACCCAGAATTCAAGAAACTATACCTCATTCCATTAAGAAAACAGTATTGCTCTTATGGCCCTACAAGGAGTGAACACACCCCCTCTGAGACATCCATAATTCCTTGTGATTAAGGGATATTATACTGTACTTTGTAATGTATTATGAAAGATAGAAAAAAGGGACAAGATATTTTTGCCTGTGAGTTATTAAAATAACTACATAATATTTTATTTTTCATAAATACATTTGTAGGGAGGAAGCACAATGGCGGTAACAGCCATCGCTTCATTGCCTTCCTTAATTTTTCTTCTTGTGTGTTGCTCTGGTACAAGCCTCATGTAGTCCCTCACTCTGTGAACCACGCCAGCAGCTCACTTCTATAGTGAAGTCATCTACAGTATTTATTTGTTGTGTGTGTTTAAGGCTTTAAATCAGTGCATAATTGTCTTGTGTTGAGTGAGAGTTATGTGATAAGCCTACGTGTGTGATTTCTTTCTTTAACATTAATACTGTAGAGTCAGTAGAGTATTTATTTGTTGCGTTGGTTTTCTAGCCTTTATTGCCTGGAGAAATTTATTAAATATAATTAAATGCATCCCTCACTCCTCGAGCCCATAAAAATTATTTGTCTATTTTCTCTCCCAGATTGCCTTACACTTCAATGCTGAGGTTTGTTTTATGTGCCGTAGTTTACCTCTGATTCTGTACAAACCAAAAATAGCCCCTGTAAACCTTCTATCCCTTTAGTTTATAAAAATAATTTGTAGCTTAGTTTCTTCCACTTTCTGTCTTGAACTTAAATACTGAATTTCACAAATTTATGTGCCGCTGTTTTCCCGTGATGGTGTTGAGCAGAGCCGTTTGATATGGCAACCCTGTTGTCATAAGAGCAATACTGTTTTCTTAACATAGAATGAGTTAGACAGTCAGAGCCAGGAGATGGCACAGAAGTGTAGCCACAGTGGGAGAAATTAAAAGAAAAGCTTACAAGAGCATGCACTGATCATCTACAACCAGCTGGAAGAATAATGAAGAAAATATAGATGAACACCGATATTTAGATCTGATTTTGAAAAGGAGATTAGCTAAGAGGGATGAAGAGGAGTATAACTGACTTCAAAAAGAAGGGGAAATTAAGACATCCAAGGAAGACTGAATGAATGAGAAGTGTACAGAAATAGAAGAACAAGAAAGGAAGTACAACATGTTCCAAGTGTATAAAAAATTATTTGGTCAGCAGCATCAAACAGTAAACAACAAACGGCTACACTATGTGACTCATCCAACACACTTGTTATTGATGAGTGCATGGGAGCAATGTTTTACCAAACTCTTTAGTGATCAAAAGCCACCATTGCAAAGCAACAATGATGCAATAGAAGGACTGGAAATACTTAATGATGAAGTACTGCATGCCATTTCTATAGCACCAAGCCCTGGCAGAATTCCAGTAGAGGTCATGAAGATTATTGAAGATGATAATACACTGCCTGACAAAAAAATTGAAGCACCCAGAAGAAATGGTCGGATGGCAATGTAACTTCATACACGTACACACTATCAGAGTTGCGATTCTCTGTGACAGGTAGAATGGTGACCAGAGTGCATTAGCGTTGTTCATGTTTAGTGTTGTTACCAGGGCTGGTAGGGTATATAAGGGACACGAACAGCATGAGATGTTGAATGATCACTGTGAACGACATAGAAATGCTGCATACTCGTGTGAAACAGTATTATCAGCACCTCTATCGATGAACTGTTGTTCTTTTGTAACTTCAAACTCGCAACTATGTCCGACCTTTATTGGTCAACTCTTGGTTTCTTCCTAGTTTGAAACGGGCCTCATTTTGGGTCTTCATTTGGCCGGCTGGTTGAGTTGTGCAATATCCAGATTTGTGGGGCATTCAGATGTGATAGTGGACCTGATGTTGGACTGCATGGGAAGGTGAAGGCAGGCATACTCGTTGTCTAGTTTCCGGTCAGCTACGTCTGACCACCACAAAGGAGGATCGCCGAATTGTGCATCAAGCACATCATAACCCCTTCACATCTGCGCTTGCCATCCGAGAACAAGAAATGGACTCCTTGCAACATTCTGTGTCATCCCACACCATTGGTCGGCGACTAGCAGCAGCTGAACGAGGGAATTATTGTCCCATGCATAGGCTGCTGTTAATACCACAACACAAACAGCTGCGTTTGGAGTGGTGCTGTGACCGGGAAGCTTGGACTGCTGATGAATGTCGTCGCATTGTGTTCAGTGATGAATCGCGGTTCTGCACTACACCGGATGACCATTGTCTGTGAGTATGGCGGAGACCTGTGGAGAGGTCCCATCTTCCAATGTTTTTGAGAGGAACAGCAGTGTTACTTCCGGCGTCATGGTGTGGGGAGCCATTGGGTATGACTTCAGGTCACGGCTGCTAGTGATTGAGTGAACTCTAACAGCACAACGGTACGTCTCAGACATATTACGTCCTCATGTGTTACCTCTCATGAAACACTATCGTGGTGCCATTTTTCAACAGGACAATGCTAGTCCACACAAGGCATGTATCTCTATCAACTGTCTGTAAGATGTATATTGGGGTAATTCTGTGGCCAGCAAGATCCCCAGATCTGTCGCCAGTAGAACATGTGTGGAACCAGCTCGGACGTCAACTCCATCCCTGTGCCACTATCCAGGATATCACGGACCAGTTACAACAGTTGTGGGCCAGCTTACCTCAGGATAGGATACAACAACTTTGACACCCTTCCCAACTGAATCAGTTCATGCATCCAGGCCAGAGGGAGTGCAATGTCAGACTGATAAGTGGGCTCGTACTGCCAAGTTCTTTGTAAATCTGACTCAATTTTGTAATCACTGAAACGTCACATACCCTCTCAACACGTGAAGTAACATTTTGTTTCCTCATCCCCTTCTGGGCGATTCAATTATTTTTTTTTTGTCAGGCGGTGTATATGTCAAATTACAAGAATATTCAACTTTTTTTTACAAATGGCTTTATGTCACACCAACACATATAGGTCTTAGGATGATGATGGGATAGGAAGGGCTAGGAGTGAAAAGGAAGCAACCTTGACCTTAATTAAGTTACAACCTGGTGAGAAAATGGGAAACCACGTAACCTAATCTACAACAATGACATAATACCTGAGGTCCACATTTATCATGATATTAAAAAGCTTCATCCTAATAAATGCAGAAACTATTGATTGATTACTCTAATGAGCCATTTATTAAAGCCATTTCTTAATAATGTTCATGCCAAGATATGTTGGAAATGAGAGTTTGACAATGATGCTAAGATGGGATTTCACAATGTCTTTTGAACTTGTGAGGCTCAGTTTAGCGTATGTTTTTCTTCAAAAGTGCCAAGCCCAGCAAAAGATATACTCACATGATTTATATGTAGATTATGAAAAGACATTTGATAAAGTACCATAGTTAATTTACAATTGATTGAAATCTTGTGTGAGGTACAATTGGATGACATAGATATTGGCATAATGAACTTGAAGTGGAGACAGACAGCTGAAGTTTTTATAGGAAGACTGACAACATCTAGCATCGGAATCAAGAGTGGAATTCAACAAGGATCTGTCTCCAATGTGATTCAACCTTTATGCAGAGGGAATATTTACAGATGCCCTTAAAGGGACCTGTCATGCTGTCCAGACGTCTGACTCGTTGGCTGAACGGTCAGCGTACTGGCCTTCGGTTCAGAGGGTCCCGGGTTCGATTCCCGACTGGGTTGGGGATTTTAACCTTAATTGGTTAATTCCAATGGCACGGGGGCTGGGTGTATGTGTTGTCTTCATCATCATTTCATCCTCATCACGACGCGCAGGTCACCTACGAGTGTCAAATAGAAGGACCTGCACTTGGTGAGCCGAACCCGTCCTGGGATATCCCTGCACTAAAAGCCATACGACATTTCATTTCATGGAGTCCAGATGAAGCGCGTCTTCCTAAAAACACTCAGGTATGCAGACGGACACCGTTGTAATTTGCCTACAGCATTTAATTAACAAAATTACAACAGCTGGATTAATATTTCGCCTCAATATCGTGATCCCCCATGTGAGTGCCTGTCAAATTCCTGAGCAGTTTAATAACAGATGATTTGGATCCTGGAATGGAAATCAAAAGCTAAATCAAAGCAGCAAGAACAAGTTTCTTGAAAATGAGAACACTGCACTGTAACGAAAATATCAACTTCAAGTTGATCCGATGTTACATCTGGTCAGTTCTTCTGTATGGGGCAGAAAGCTGGACAGAAAAAATGAGTTCTCTAAATCATCTTAGGGCATTTCAAACATGGATTAATCACGGAATGCTGCAGATTCCTTGAAATGTCCTACTGACAAATGAAGTTACATGCACAGGAGGAAGAAGGAAGTTTTGACTGTGAAGTGTTGAGAAATTGCTTATCTTGGCCACGTATTATCCTGAAGGGAAAAATAGCACAGAAACTTTGTGTGGGACAAAGATGGATCTCATGGATGGACATCATTAAAACATGAATGGATATCAGTAAAGTGAGTGACCTATTAATGGTGGCTGCTCTACAGAGCAATTGCTAACTTCCGGGAAACTGATCATTGCACTTAAAGAAGATTCTGACTGACATTTCACTGGTACAGAAAAAAATAAAAATAGTCCAACACTGTCCTCTCCCCCTATTCTACATGGAAAAAACAAACCAAAAAGTCTAAGTAACAAAATTTTGTAGGATCAGTAGTGTTTTTGAGTCACTGCATGTCAAAGTTTGAATTTTTGAAATTCTCAATATCCTAAAACTTAAAGTAGACAGACAAAAAAGTTAAATGGAAATATTTTCATTCTGGTACGTAACACACTGGAAAAATGTTGCAAGGAAACATTCTCATATAAATCTTGAAAAACTACGGTAAAATTAGGGAAAAAAGAAATCACACATTATTTTGTAGACGTTCTGAGCTGAAGTTTTGTTAAATTAATCTTTCAATCCAATGAAAATTAACTGTAAAAGCCACCAAACATACAAATTTTAAGACCGGGAAGTTCACTCAAAATAGTTAATACACACGCTGAGCTTTTGAAAATAATGTTTAAAGAAATATGTACCAATCATATTTGGAGAAAAATGGGTTTTTGCCATGTCAAGTAAATAAGGTGAAATTCTTTATGTTTCGCAAAGAACTTAACTCCACGTCTTCAGAAGAAAATATTGACAGTTCATGAGGAAGAATTCTCCAACAATGAAGGTATATTTCATTGGTGTTCCTTGATATGAGTACCAATGGACTGGCATGTTTGGTTAATGTATACCTTGCCGCAAGTACAGGGAATTTTGTACACCCCAGGGTGTAATATTGGGGAAAATTTGTCCTTGCAATTACCTAAATTGTGAGCGATTTTAGTGACTGTGCCAAACACAGTTTTTATATTGTGCTTGCGTAAGATCTTGGCAATTCGATCGGTGGTATTGCAAATGTAAGGCAGGTAGGCAGTTCCCTTTACTTCTTCTTTCTGTGAGCTTTGCTGAGTCATGTTTGACTTTATACCATTTACACAAAAACATTGATCAAGATCTCTAAGACTACTGGCACAAGGAAATAATAAACAGTAATGATCAGGGATTATAAATCTGAATACAGTAATACTTCCAGTTTATAGAGTAATGTATCATCAAACTACAGAGAGTCTTTATTTAACATTTAACAGTTAGAATACGTGTACGCGCTGCATTAATATACATACTTACCATTTTATACAGATATGGAATAGAAGATTCTTTTTAGAATAAGGAACAAGTACTCATTTATGAGATGATATATTTCTTGTTTCTTCACTCTATTTATGCAATTAATTGCAGAACACGAGTTAGGCATATTTGCTTGTTGACAGCTACGGCGAGCTGACGAGAGCCCTAAGAAAACATGTCAGACGTGTTACAACTTTCCTCAGCCAGGACCGCTGTATAAGCCTGTCCAGCTAGTCTATGTAGTATAACATAGGTGTGGATAGGTTTATGGTAAACAGTATGTCCTAAGGATCTGTCCGGTTTCTTTCTTACTAGAACATCCAAGAAAGGAAGGCATCCACCCGATTCCATCTCTATAGTGAATTTAATTGAAGGATTCTGCTGATTTAGGTGGTTTACAAATAGATGAAGTTTTTTAGGACGTTCTGTCCAGATCACAAATGTATCGTCAACATGCCTCCATTAAATCGTAGGTTTGATGGATGCTGAAACAGTAGCCTTCTCCTCAAAAATAATAAAGAAACTAGCCACTATTGGCAGAAGTGGACTTACCCTAGCCACACCATCCGTCCGTTAGTAAACTTGCCCATCCCACAAGAAATAGCTGGATGTCACGCAGTGGTGAAATAGCTCAGTAATGTCCTCAGGGAACAAATGCTCAATGAGAGACAATTGGCACTTTAGTGAACAAGGACTCCGCATTGAAACTCACAAGAAGTGCATTGGATTCAAACGGTTATGGTTGAAAATATTGACAAAATACAGAGTGTCCCTAACAGATGATTGAGTATGTCCCATATGTGGCACTGACGTTTTGCAGAGAACTTTGCTTCACGTCTTCAGAATGTTCACAAGGGAAATGTCTCCAGTTATAAAGGTTTGAATTTAAGAATGCTTATTCTGTGGTAAGTGGTACGCTCATACGTCACCAGATGACTCACCGTACACTAGCACATGCAATAGCATTCCAAGTGGGAACTGATGACACCATCTAAGCTCCAATTAAGATGTTAATTGTTACACTGTACAAGCATTGCAAAGTAACAGCAGGGTCATGAAACGAATCAGAGACAATGGTAGAAGAAATAAATAATAGTAATATGTAATAATATGATTTAATGGAGGCATGTTGACGATACATTTGTGGTCTGGACAGAACGTCCTGAGAAACTTCATCTATTTGTAAGCCACCTAAGTCAGCAGCATCCTTCAATTAAATTCACTATGGAGATGGAATTGGATGGATGCCTTCCTTTCTTGGATGTTCGAGTAAGAACAGGGCTGAAGAATGGGATGAAAGTGTGTAGAAAAAAGCAGAGGATAACGAGTATGCATCAGTCTGGGGGGAAGTGGGGATAACAGGTGTACACACATTATAATGTATGACACTTAACACATAGCCTGGAATGAACCGTCTGTGATTGACGAACGTACGAATTTGGAAAACACTGAAACAAAACAACAACAGTGAAAGGATAGGGAAGAGAACCACCTACATAAATCCTTAATGGCTGGCAACCACGTATTGCTATTACTTAATTGATAGCCATTGTCCCTCTTGAAAATGTTCAGACTTTTACAGATTTCCACAGCTTCCTGCCTAATCCTAGACCTGTAGTGTTTAGTGTGGGTAATAGCTTGAACGTCTTGTCGTGAGAATGCCCCGTTTTTGTGCTAGATGGTGGTGAGAATCTGCATGGAGTTGGCAATTTGTGAGGGTGGCTTATGATAGACAGTATGTCCTAAGGAGCCATCTGGTTTCTTTCTTACTACAGTAGAACATCCAAGAAACAAAAGGCATCCATACAACTCCATCTCCATAGTGAATTTAATTGAAGGATACTGTTCATTTAGGTGGTTTAGAAATAGATGAAGTTTCTCAGGACCTTCTGTCCAGACTCTAAATATATCATCAACATACCTCCACCAAATCTTAGGTTTGATGGGCGCCGAAGCAATATCCTCCTAATGCTCCATAAAGAAATTAACCAAAAAAATTACTGGCAAAAGTGGACTTCCCATAGCCACACCATGCATATGTTCAATAAAATTGCCCAACCTACAAGAAATAGCTGGATGTCATGCAGTGATGAAATAGCTTAGTAATGTCCTCAGGGAACAGATGCTCAATAAAAGACATGACCAAGTCAGTCGGCACTTTAGTGAACAAGGATTCCACATCGAAACTCACCAGAAGTGCATTAGGTTGAAGGGTTATGGTTGACAACTTATTGATGAAGTACAGAGCCTCCCAAACGTATGATTCAGTACGTACCATATGTGGCTGAAGCAACTTGCTTAGGTATTTAGCCAAAGCATACACAGGAGAACCTATCACACTAAATATTGATCTAAGGGGAACATCTTTATGGATTTTAGAAAGTCCATATAATTTTGGTGGCACTGCATCCCCCGGAGTCAGATATTTAGCCTCCTCTTTTGAAACTGAGGATCGCCTTAAGAGCTTCACAGTGGCGTTGGACACAGAGTGGTAGAGTCACGTCAGCTCCATCTGTAAACAGGCTCTGACAACATAGCAGAAATCTTGTTCTTATACTCGTCAGTGTCCATTACCACCATCGCATTACTCTTATCAGCTGAGAGAATGGTCAGTTCAGGGTCATCTTTAAGTTCCTTCAGAGCTCACCTCTAGTTAAATTAGGCGTGGGTACAGCAGCAGACATTATAAGTTTCACACATTTCTGTTTTACTTCCTCAGCCTCATCCATAGGTAGTTTGTGGATGGCTGCCTCAACGGAAGTAATTACCTGTTGTTCAGTGGGGATTTTAGAGGAAGCAACAGCAAAATTAAGTTTGTTAGCTGGAACTGCCGTTTGGTTTTCGTTCAAGGATTTCTTTGAAAGATTGACAACAATTTTGCTAGCATCCAGGTTTGCGCGAGAGACTGCCTGTTTCTGAGCCAATCAGAAGAACTTAGATATATGTCTGAATGACACCTGGTTGAATTTTCATTCAACCTGTGTAACAGTAATGCAACCAAAAGTCAACCACAATTCCTGCGGTGTAAGTAAAATAAATCTCAGGAAACTGAGTCCAGTTCCTTACAAGTGTGATGCACTCCCTCGATCCCAAGAGCCTTGCTAGCGCGCTGATATATTCTCCTGGCCTTTAGAGTATTTAACGTGAGCTTCAGTTCACACAGTTGCGAATGAGGTTATAGTCCCAGCATTTCAGAAGAAAGCATAAAAAAAGACATATAGATTTCTTTCAATGTAACCTCAATTACGCACTTTAACAACATTAAAAAATTAAAGAAAGAAATTTGAAACATGAAAAAATTGTAGAATTGTTCAAACCAATTGTAAACTCAAATTTAAAACAAGGTTAGGATACACGACATCTAAGGCTAGGATGTGGATAGTGGAAGGAACCCTATGAGGCAGTGGAACATAGGCTTTCAGGCCAAAACTTCAAAACAGGTAGTTTTCCTAAGAGTACTATTTATTTTTAAAAGTTCATATTTAAAATTCAAAAAGCAAAAACAAAATTTAGGTGACGTCTGAAACTGAATAATACACCAACAAAAGGTTATATAATATTTACCAAACCAAGAGCCTCCGTGGCTCAGGTGGCAGCGCGCCGGCTCTCACTGCTGGATACCAAGGTTCAAATCCCGGTCACTCCATGGAGATTTGTGCTGGACAAAGCGGAGGCGGGACAGGTTTTTCTCCGGGTACTCCAGTTTTCCCTGTCATCTTTCATTCCAGCAACACTCTCTACTATCATTTCATTTCATCTGTCAGTCATTAATCATTACCCCAGAGGAGTGCGACAGGCCTTGGCAGCCGGGACAATTCCTATACTCGCTGCAACTTGGGGGCTTCATTCATCCAATTCCTGACGTGGTCATTGACTGGAAAACAGTTAGTAGGTTTTCATTCATCATAATATTTACCAAACCAATGTAAAAATTTCTTTCTCAGCCACACGGAGTGGCACTAAGAGCACCAACCTACAACTTGCTCTACTTTGAAATGGAGGGCTAATCCCACATGTATTAATAAGACAATACATTAAGGAGAAGTTATAACATGTAGTTTACATTACAAGGATGCTGACAAACAAATGGTGACAAAGTGACATATTTTGCAGTTAAAAGAAAAGGTGAAACAGAATTAAGGGGGCAAAGTCATGAATCAAGTTAACTTTAGTTTAGATAAAAAGAACTTTCCTTCTCCCAAGTTAGGATGGGGGTAATTGATTAATTACCCCACGACATTTGGGTATAAAAACTTGGTTGATAGACCTCAGCAGGGAAAATGCCTGTACTTGAAGTTAATTAGTTACTTTACCATGATTAGAAATTAAACTAAGTCCAAAAATAAGCAAGTGCTTACCCAAGAAAAGCTGAAGCTCACCTATATGAGTAGGAGCTGGTCACGGACCACGTCCGTCCTCTATAAGAACCTGATCAGAAAGACGACTTGCTAACGCATGATGAATAAGTTTATTTTGTCCAATAAGAATGAACTTAATTACATCCAATCCCAGTAAATCTTCATTCTTGCTGATGCTTCAAAAATTATTTTATTTATTTATTTATTTATTTATTTATTTATTTATTTATTTATTTATTTATTTATTTATTTATTTATTTATTCATTCATTCCTGACTTACATTTGTGGCAAAGTTAGTGCTCACAGCCCTCTCTTACACTTAATCACTTTAATAATAAAATTGAAAAATGTAAAAGAAAAATTTTTCAATCAATCAATCAATCAATCAATCAATCAATCAATCAATCAATCAATCAATCAATCAATCAATCAATCAATCAATCAATCAATCAATCAATCAATCAATCAATCAATCAATCAATCAGCACTGATCTGCATTTAGGGCAGTCGCCCAGGTGGCAGATTCCCTATCTGTTGCTTTCCTAGCCTTTTCCTAAATGATTTCAAAGAAATTGGAAATTTATTGAACATCTCCCTTGGTAAGTTATTCCAATCCCTAACTCCCCGTCCTATAAATGAATATTTGCCCTAGTTTGTCCTCTTGAATTCCAACTTTATCTTCATATTGTGATCTTTCCTACTTTTATAAACGCCATTCAAACTTATTCGTCTATTAATGTCATTCCACGCCATCTCTCCGCTGACAGCTCGGAACATACCACTTATGATATAGATGTTGATTCCCATAGGGAATCTGAAATATTTGTCCTGAATGAGTAAATTTATAATACCAATATAAATGGTCCGTTATTGGACATTATAAATTTTCCAGCTAACTCATTCTTGGTTGCCAACGTTTCGCCCTCGTGTGCTAGGGTGGGCTCATCAGTTAGCTGAGTTAGCTGGAAAATTTATTATGTCCAATAATGGACCATTTATATTGGTATTATAAATTTACTCATTCAGGACAAATATTTCAGATTCCCTATGGGAATCAACATCTATATCATCTGATGGCCAAGCAGGCATCAATTTTTAGTGATGAGACAAAGTCTCTTAGTGCATTGGCACTGCCGGTGGCTCCAGTTAGCCTACGCAGTGGCCTCCACGGTATGCACTAGCCAGCGTATTGGTAGGTGTGCTAGATACCAACTGATGAGCCCACCCTAGCACACGAGGGCGAAACGCTGGCAACCAAGAATGAGTTAGCTGGAAAATTTATAATGTCCAATAACGGACCATTTATACATACCACTTAGTCGAGCAGCTCTTCTTCTTTCTCTCAATTCTTCCCAACCCAAACTTTGCAACATTTTTGTAACGCTACTCTTTTATCGGAAATCACCCAGAACAAATCGAGCTGCTTTTCTTTGGATTTTTTCCAGTTCTTGAATCAGGTAATCCTGGTGAGGGTCCCATACACTGGAACCATACTCTAGTTGGGATCTTACCAGAGACTTATATGCACTCTCCTTTACATCCTTACTACAACCCCTAAACAGCCTCATAACCATGTGCAGAGATCTGTACCCTTTTTTTACAATCCCATTTATGTGATTACCCCAATGAAGATCTTTCCTTATATTAACACCTAGATACTTACAATGATCCCCAAAAGGAACTTTCACCCCATCAACGCAGTAATTAAACTGAGAGGACTTTTCCTATTTGTGAAACTCACAACCTGACTTTTAACCCTGTTTATCAACATACCATTGCCTGCTGTCCATCTCACAACATTTTCGAGGTCACGTTGCAGTTGGTCACAATCTTGTAACTTATTTATCACTCTATAGAGAATAACATCATCCACAAAAAGCCTTACCTCCGATTCCACTCCTTTACTCATATCATTTATATATATAAGAAAACATAAAGGTCCGATAATACTGCCTTGAAGAATTTCTCTCTTAATTATTACAGGGTCAGATAAAGCTTCACCTACTCTAATTCTCTGAGATCTATTTTCTAGAAATATACCAACCCATTCGGTCACTCTTTTGTCTAGACCAATTGCACTCTTTTTTGCCAGTAGTCTCCCATGATCCACCCTATCAAATGCTTTAGACAGGTCAATCGCGATACAGTCCATTTGACCTCCAGAATCCAAGATATCTGCTATATCTTGCTGGAATCCTACAAGTTGAGCTTCAGTGGAATAACCTTTCCTAAAACCAAATTGCCTTCTATCGAACCAGTTATTAATTTCACAAACATGTCTAATATAATCAGAAAGAATGCCTTCCCAAAGCTTACATACAATGCATGTCAAACTTACTGGCCTGTAATTTTCAGCTTTATGCCTATCACCCTTTCCTTTATACACAGATACAGTAATTCTACAAAGAAATAATACCACGGACAGATAAAATAAGATCAGTTTGCAAATCAGTACAACAATTAGTGTGGCAATAAAAATATAAAGAAGCTACCTAATAAAAATCATAACAACTATAAAGGTATATCCCTTTTGCCAGTGGCTTATAAGATATTTTCAACAATATTACTGAACAGGATAGAAGCAACACTTGATAGTCATTTGGGTGAATATCAGAGTGGATTTAGAAAGAGCAGATATTGCTCAGAACAGATATTCAACCTGAAGTCCATAATCTGTCACAGATTAATGAAATCCAAAGACATAGTAGTAATATTTATAGATTTAAAAAAGACTTTTGGCTCTGTTGATAGGGAAACTCTAGATAAAATAAATAAAATAATCTGAGTTAAAACCAAACTGGCAAACCCAATCCATGAAACACTCACAGACACCATACCGAAAGTAAAAATTTATGGCTGAAATATCTAAACCATTCAGAATAAATACAGGTGTAAGGCAAGGTGATGGTTTATTTCCACTCGTATTCAATTGCATCCTGGAGAAAACAGTAATTTGGAATGAAAAAGTGAAAGAACACAAGCTATCACCAATAACACTGGGAAGAAAGAACAGATGTGTTGAAATAAACTGTCTAGCATTTGCGGATTATTTTGCTATACTTTCAGAAAAACTGAAAAATGCAGCAATACAAGTCAATCTCTTGGAAGAAATAGCCAACAGAACAGGTTTAAGAATTTCTGTACAATAAACAAAATTTATGACAAATATAAAAGAAATGCTCCAGAATTTCTAATAACGGAAATTGGTTGAATAAAGAAGGTAAAGAAATTCAAATATTTGGGCAAAACAATTCAAGAAAATACTGTGGAAAAATCCACTGTAAAAGAAAGGATACACAAGATGGAAAGAGCATACAGTATATCTAGGAATATCTACAACAAAAAATTTTAAATCTAAAAACCTCAAAATACAGCACTGTAACACAATAGTCAAAGCAGAATGCCTATACACTAGTGAATGTCTAATATTTAATTACAAGCTGAATAAATTAGAAGTACTGGGAACAAAAATTATACACAATATACTTGGCCCACTAAATACTCTGGAAATCAAGAAGTAATGATGAAATATACTTCAGTTGTACGTTTAAGTTCGGAAATTTGTTTAGAAGGGTTATAGGGAGGTACATTCAGGGAAACAGGGTGGTCTTGGGAGTGGTGATAAGGATACAGGGATCTGGATTTCAAGTAGGGATGACTTAAAATGATAGTGTTGAACTGTAGAAGTATTGTAAAGAAAGGAATAGAATTAAGTAATTTAATAGATTTTATCAGATTTACCAGATATTGTAATAGGAGTAGAATCATGGCTGAGAAATGATATAATGGATGCAGAAATTTTCTTACAGAACTGAAGTGTGGATCATAGAGATAGGATAGGAATGGTAGAGTATTCATTCTGGTGAAAGGAGAATTTGTAAGCTACAAAAAAGTTAAAGATGACATAAATGAAATTCTAGGTGTAAGGCTCATTTCTAAAGATAATAGGCAACTAGATGTCTTTGGAGTGTACAGACCAGGAAAGGATAGCGTTGATGCTGAATCAGAATTATTTGATAAAATAATCAGCTATGCAGGGAACGATATGGAAAGAAGTATGATTGTAGTGGGAGATCTCAATTTATCAAATGTCAATTGGGAAGGTAATGCAAACAACAGGAAGCAAATGGCAAATGAGTTAACATGGGAAGGACAGCTGATTCAGAAAGTGATGGAAACAACTAGACGGAAGAATATTCTGGATGTGGTGCTGGTAAAACCAGATGAGCTCTATAGAGAAACCGAAGTAATAGATGGTATTGGTGTTCACAAAGCTGTTTGTCATAGTTAAGTAGGAAGGTATGACTATCAGGCAGTACCAAATGGCTGATAAAACAGGCAGGAGGGAGTTTTTTAAAAAATAACTATGATCGGTGGAAAACAGTAAATGAAAATGTTAACAGAATGTGGGATGGGTTTAAAGCAGTTGTTGAGGAATGTAAAAGGAATGGTAAAGACCCACTGTATTATAACAGAGAAATAAAGAGACTAAGAAGGAGGTGCAGACTGGAAAGAAATAGAGTTAGAAATGGCTATGGAAGTGAGGAGAAATTGAAGGAACTTATTAGGAAATTGAATCTAGCAAAGAAGTCAGCTAAGGATAAAATGATGGCAAGCATAACTGGCAGTCATAGAAATTTTAGTGAAAAATGGAACGGTATGTATAGGTACTTTAAGGCAGAAACAGGTTCCAAGAAGGACATTCCAGGAATCATTAATGAACAAGGGGAGTGTGTATGTGAGGATCTTCGAAAAGGCAGAAGTATTCAGTCAGCAGTATGTAAAGATTGTTGGTTACAAGGATAATGTCCAGATAGAGGAGGTGACTAATACTGAAGAAGTATTAAAATTTATCTATGACAACAATGACATTTACAGTAAGCTACAAAAGTTGAAAACTAGAAAAGCAGCTGGAATTGATAAGGTTTCAGGGAATATACTAAAGACAATGGGTTGGGATATAGTACCATATCTGAAGTACTTATTTGATTATTGTTTGCTTGAAGGAGCTATACCAAATGAATGGAGAGTTGCTATAGTAGACCCTGTGTATAAAGGAAAGGGTGACAGGCATAAAGCTGAAAATTATAGGCCAGTCAGTTTGACATGCATTGCATGTAAGCTTTGGGAAAGCATTCTTTCTGATTATTTTAGACATGTTTGCAAAATTAATAACTGGTTCGATAGAAGGCAGTTCATGTTTGGGAAAGGTTATTCCACTGAAGCTCAACTTGTAGGATTCCAGCAAGATATAGCAGATACCTTGGTTCCAGAAGGTCAAATGGATTGTATTGCAATTGACTTGTCTAAGGCATTTGATAGGGTGGATCATGGGAGACCACTGGCAAAAATGAGTGCAAGTGGACTAAACAAAAGAGTAGGACTGAATGGGTGGCTATATTTCTAGATCTCTGAGAGCTAGAGTAGGCGAAGCTTTATCTGACCCTATAATAATTAAGAGGGGTATTCCTCAAGACAATATTATTTGACATTTTTCTTATATATATATAAGAGATATGAGTAAAGGAGTGGAATCAGAGATGAGGCTTTATGTGGATGATGCTATTCTGTATAGCATAATAAATAAGTTATAAGATTGTGAACAACTGCAAAATGACCTCTACAATGTGAGATGGACAACAGGCAATGTTATGATGATAAACAGGGTTGAAAGTCAGGTTGTGAGTTTCATAACTAGGAAAATTCCTCTCAGTTTTAATTACTGTGTTGATGGGTTGAATATTCCTTATGGGGATCACGGTAAGTACCTAAGTGTTAAAAGAAGGAAAGATCTTCATTGGGGTAATCACATAAATGGGATTGTAAATAAAGGGTACAGATCTCTGCACATGGTTTTGAGGGTGTTCAGGGTTGTAATAAGGATGTAAAGGAGATGGCATATAAGTCTCTGGTAAGACCCCAACCAGAGTATGGTTCCAGTGCATGGGACCCTCACCAGGATTACTTGATTCAAGAACTAGGAAAAAATCCAAAGAAAGGCAGCTCAATTTGTTCTGGATGATTTCCGAGAAAAGAGTAGCGTTACAAAAATGTTGCAAAGTTTGTGCTGGAAAGACTTGGGAGAAAGGAGACGAGCTACTTGACTAAGCGGTATGTCCCAAGCTGTCAGTGGAGAGATGGTGTGGAATGACATTAGAGTAGAACGCAGCCCAGAATGCGGTTTGAAGAGGGTTGCGCAGTAACATTTGCGCGCTTTGTAGTATGACGTGTTTTCCGCTGAGCCAATAGAATCATTTCAGTAAGAGGTGCCTGTTTGTGTGGGTCACGAGTGAATGTTTAGAGTTTTATTTGTAAATATCATAATCAACGAATTTAGGGAACTATTTGCATGTGTACGATAGATCCAGGAAGATATAGATGTTGATTCCCATAGGGAATCTGAAATATTTGTCCTGAATGAGCAAATTTATAATACCAATATAAATGGTCCGTTATTGGACATTTAAATTTTCCAGCTAGCTCATTGCTGGTTGCCAGCGTTTCGCCCTCGTGTGCTAGGGTGGGCTCATCAGTTGGTACCTAGCACACCTACCAATACGCTGGCTAGTGCATACCGTGGAGGCCACTGGAAGGAAGGAAGAGCAAAAAGACAAGTATTCCGTCGACAGGTGAGGAAAATAGTATTTAAAGTGTATTTGTATTTAGTTAGCATGCAGCAGCAGGCGTTCATAGGCGGAGAAGGTGAGGAACACCATGTTCCCACGCTTCAAAAGAAGACAGCACTTGCGTGTTGTATCGGTCTGCAAACAGTACAGAGGATAAAACAAGCTTCGAAAATAAAAGCAATGCTGTGTTCAGGTCGCCAGAGAAGAACCCTTAGAGGAAGAAGCCAGTGACGGTCCTCGATGATTTCAATAAAAATGTTCTGCGTACAACAATATTTGATATGTATAAAAATGGTGAATATCCTACGGCATTGAAACTGGACCATCCATTTACCTTCCTTAATATCTCGAAAATTTTCCTCAACACATTCGCAGGGTTTGATGTTAAAAATTAATTTGGACTTTCATGAAACTTTTAAGCCCACAAAACATATAGGTCATCACTTTGGAATTCAAGATATAACTGGATGAAAAAATGTTTACACATTCATGTTGTTATGCTGTCTGCCCTTCGCCTTTAATTTCTCTCACCTTATTTTTACTTTCCTTAATATCTCAAAAATTTTCCTGAACACCTTCGCAGGGTTTGATATTAAAAATTAATTTGGACTTTCAGAAAACGTTTAAGCCCCCCAAAAATATAGGTCATCGCTTTGGAATTCAAGATATAACTGGAAGAAAAAATGTTTACACATTTATGCTGTTATGCTCTTTGCACTTCGCCTTCATTTCTCTCAACTTCCATTTAACTTCTTTAATATCTCGAAAATTACCCGCAACACTTTCTCGAGGTTTGATGTTAAAAATTAATTTGGATTTTCAGGAAACTTTTAATCCCAAAAAAATTATAGGTCATCGCTTTGGAATTAAAGATATAACTGGATGAAAAAATGTTTTCACATACATGCTGTTATGAGTAGCCACATCGACATCACCGCACCTCATACTTCTGTCTCTCTGCGCAACGAAACCGCCTTCTGAGCTGCGTTCTACTCTAGTAGATGAATAAGTTTGAGTGGTGTCTTTAAAAGAAGGAAAGATCACAATATGAAGATAAATTTGGAATTCAACAGGACCAATTGGTGCAAATCTTCATTTTTAGGAAGGCGATTTAGGGATTGGTATAACTTACCAAGGAAAATGTTCAATAAATTTCTAATTTCTTTGAAATCATTTTAAAAAAGGCTAGGAAAACAACAGATAGGGAATCTGACACCTGGTCAACTGCCCCAAATGCAGATCAGTAGGGACTGATTGATATCGGAACATAGAAAACGTAACAATGCAATGCGGAAGAGACGGTTGATATTTTTTGGACATATATATATAATGTATGACAACAGGTTAACCTAACAGATCTTCAAATATATTTGGAACAAGAACTCAACAACAACCTGGATGCATGAAGTCAAGAAAGATTTGGAAAGACACAACATAAGGGAAGTAGAAGCAACAGAGAGAGGGAGATTTTTAGAAAGAAAGTGTTAAAATTAGATGGATTCCAATGTCGCGAAGGAAAGAAAACAGGCTCAAAATGTTCTGAACCGGGCGAGTTGGCCGTGCGCGTAGAGGCGCACGGCTGTGAGCTTGCATCCGGGAGATAGTAGGTTCGAATCCCACTATCGGCAACCCTGAAGATGGTTTTCCGTGGTTTCCCATTTTCACACCAGGCAAATGCTGGGGCTGTACCTTAATTAAGACCATGGCCGCTTCCTTCCAACTCCTAGGCCTTTCCTATCCCATCGTCGCCATAAGACCTATCTGTGTCGGTGCGACGTAAAGCCCCTAGCAAAAAAAAAATGTTCTGAGTAGAGGAAAAGGTGGCACAGTGAGCTGTCGCGAGCGTCTATTCGCAACACATCCGTCCGTGGGAAATTTTGGAGCGAGCGCATCAAACAAGGTTCGATCCGTGACCTCCCAGTCAGAATCCCTAATAATCATGAGTAGTTTCGGTGTAACATATAAAGAGAAGATAAAGAAGAAACAGTGGAAGTGAGTGATTAAATGTAAATAAAATATCAGTGGAGTGAATAAGTGCAGAATTACAATTATGATTGAAAGCATTCTTAAAGCTAGTCTGAACTTGGAACATACAGTGAGCCAGAGAGTGAGGCAATCTTGAGCAATAAGGATATTTGTCAGAGCATGAAGTAAATAGACCAGAAGGTCATGGTTGAAGGCTCAGATTTGGTGGACCAGTGAAAAGCAAGCATGTTGTTGGTCACGTAGGAAGGTGCCCTGTAAACTAAGAACGCACGTAGTGGTGCAATAATTCCTTCTAGAAAGATTCCGAGGAAGGTCACCAGTCACATGTATGTACAGGAAATGGGTGGGACCACACTTGAAGTAACCAATAGGAAGCTAACAAATCAGTAATGTTAGAGAACATTGTAGTAGGGGATGATTTATTCTAGAAACCCAAAGAAGTGATAAAAGGGTGTGACAGGAGAGACTCGTGGTCAGTCTGGTCATTCTGCTCGGTCTGAAAGGAGTGATCTCTCAGGAAGGGACAGTCACTAGGTCACTTGGCAGAGAGCAGTCACTCTGTCGAAAATAGTCAGTGAAGGTAGCAGTTTGGGGAGTTATTCAGATTAGGCAGCAGTTAAGCCAGCCTGCCAATCAATAGAATTGGTTAGCTGTGTTCCACAGGGTAAAGCACAAAGACAGTGTGTAAAGAACTCACTGATTGTTGAAGGAGACTGTAGCTTCAGTTCGTGTTCACCATAGAAAGAGTTCTGTGTTCGAGTCCTGAAATCGTCTGGGAAGAACCCTACAGCAAGGATTCAAGAGAGAAGCAAGAAGAAAGAACAAACCTGAGATAAGTATCAGCTAGTTAAGAGACTTTAGAGACTGAAGAGAATTTATAAGTGTTGTGTTGTGAAATGTAGAAGTGTGTGTATTTTCTAAAGAGGTCAGAGACTGACAAACTGATTATTTAAAATCAATTTTGAGAGAAGAATAATTACGGCTGTGCTGTAGTGTTATTGTAAAGGGTATACTTGACAATCTGTTTAAAATAAATCAGAGTAAAAATTTAATGGTGTCAGAAAGTGTTTTCAATCAAGGTCAATCTGATATTTGAACCATAGTGCCCAGCCTGTCCATTCCCTAGGATACGACAGAGCAGATGAAGGAGTATTGAAGGAGGAAGAAGGAACAACAAAGGATGAAGCTTTGAAATTGTCTCATGGTCCCTAGAAGACCCTAACGGAGAAAGAAGAAATTGAAGTACATGATAGATAAAAGAAAACCCATTCACACAACATACACACAATGACTCACACAACTCAGTTATATGTTCCCAGGAAAAACTTTTGGCAGGCAGATTTGAATTTTTGAGAGGAAGTAACAGGTCGAATGTCCATTGGAAGTGTATTCAGGGGTCTCGATGCTGTAAAAAAGGAATGAATGTAGGAATTTGTTCAATTTAGTGGAATTTCAAGTAGGGAACCAGAACGCGTACTAATATAATGTAATGAGGAAAGGAAACGAAAATTAGAAAATAGGTAAGTAGGACTGTTCTCGAGAGTACTTGGTAAAGAAGTGTCATTAGATGAAAATTCCTTCATTCATTTATGCATAGCCATTCCAATGTTTTGAAGTATGGTGTAACATGAGTGTCATGTTGCAGTTGGAAGACATATCCTATGCATGAGTTTTGTGCTCTTTGAAGTCTCAAAGCTTGTTCAGCATTTAGATTGACTAGTACCGTATCACAGTAGTCTAAAATTGGGAATAGTAGTGCTTGGATTAATTTTAATTCAAGTTTTTGAAGAAAAGCATTCTTGTGACGTTTCTTTTTTTGCTAGGGGCTTTATGTCGCACCGACACAGATAGGTCTTATGGCGACAATGGGACAGGAAAGGCCTAGGAGTTGGAAGGAAGCAGCCATGGCCTTAATTAAGGTACAGCCTCAGCATTTGCCTGGTGTGAAAATGGGAAACCACGGAAAACCATTTTCAGGGCTGCCGATAGTGGGATTCAAACATACTATCTCCCGGATGCAAGCTCACAGCCGTGCGCCTCGTTTCAGGGGATATAGAGATATAGAGATGCATGAACCTTTCTACATACATTAGTTTCGTGTTCATTCCAGGTCAGATCCTCATTGATGGAGATTCCAATATTAGTTACATTTTTAAGGTACGGTACAGCAATGTCATTGATGATGATTGGAGGAGGATTGATATTGCTTATTACATGTAAAAATTTAGAGTTTTCTATAATAATACTTTGTGTTTTACAAGTATTAGGATTAAGTGGTTGTTTTTAGAATGGGCGGTAAGCCTTTCAATATCTGAATTAATATGCTGAACTGTTTCATGTAAATTGTTTACAATGGTATGTTTGTATATCTGCAGATCATCAGCATATAATGTGGTAGTTACAATACTGAAGTGTAGAAGATATGTCATTAGTATGCAAGATGAACAATAGGAGCCCTAAACAGGCACTTGAGGGACACCGGATGATTTTACAGTCCATTGGGATCTTTTGTTGTTTACCACTATGCACTGGCGATGGTTTGTAAGGTTCAACTTAAAAAATGTTAGGGCTATCGGGCCAATCCTCCCGATGGTATCACCACCTTGACGAAGGCAAAATACATTTTGCCGGGTGTTTTGGAGGCTTGCGTGTTCAAATGATCCTTAGAGCTATGCCGGCGGGAGCATATGCTCCTGGTAGGGCCACCCAAGCCGGACAGGTCTAAGGTGATGATCCAGACTAAGAGTGATACCCTGGTCCTCCAGGTTGGGGGTTGGTACGTGGGGCTAACAACTCCACTACCACAAAACTACATATTGTTCAGAAACCAAATCAAGATAACCGGACGGTCCCAAACTTACGACAACTAAAGCGCACTAAATGGCAACGATACGGATATATTGGAACATGGAATGTGAGAAGTATCTTTCAGGCCGGGGCTAGTAGAAAATTGGAGGAGGAATTACTTAAATATCAGATAGATGTGGCAGCATTACAGGAGATAAGATGGAAGACAATCGAGGTGACAGATCTACAGCACTACATTTTGTTCAATAGTGGAGAGGAAGAAAATAGAATAGGAACAGGGTTTATGGTCAAGAAATCGATCAGTCATAATGTGATTGAATATGAAGCAATAAGCACCAGACTATGCCGGTTAAGATTGAGAGGGAGATTTGCCAACATATCACTAATTAGTGTCCATGCACCAACAGAGGATGCCGATGAGGAAGAGAAAGAACATTTCTATGAAAAAATGGAGCAAGTATATGACAAGTTGCCCAAGTATGATGTTAAAGTTGTCCTAGGGGATTATAATGCCAAAGTAGGCAAAGAGAAAGAAAACCACCCAGTGGCAGGATATCATAGTAAACACCAAGAATCAAATGAAAACGGGTGGAAATTGATTGACTTTGCCTTTAGCAAGAGCTGGTGATTAAGAGCACATGTTTTCCCCATAAGGAGATCCATAAAGAGACATGGATGTCACCGGATGGTCTGACAAAGAACCAGATAGACCATGTGCTGATAGATGCGAGACATGCCTCCAATATAATGGATGTGAGAAGCATGTGTGGTGCAGACAGTGATTCATATCACATACTGGTGAGGATCAAGTTCCGAGAAAGACTGGCAATTAAACCCAGGGACAGAGCTGAGCAGAACAAGATCTATAATGTACAACTGTTAAGGGATGAGAAGAAGGAGGAAGAGTATAGAGACCGGCTGCAAAAAAAACTACAGACGGGCAGAAACGGAGATGTGGACATCAACACAATGTGGGAGGAAACCAAGCTAGCAATAAATACAACGGCAGAGATGGAAAAAGAGTAGAAATAAATGGTATGACGAAGAAGTGGATAAGGTTCTGGAAGAGAGAAATCTTGCCCGACAAAGAATGCTACAGAGACCCACTCGAAATAATATTGCAGTTTTTAAAGAGAAACGGAGAATAGCAAAGACATTGATAAGAAACAAGAAAAGAATAGAAGAAAAGGAGAGAGTGGATGAAATGCAGAAGAATTTTGAAAACAAACAAGGCAGAAAATTCTTCCATGGGGTTGGACAAGTAAAGAAGGGATATCAACCCAGAGTGAATGTGCTTAAGGATGAGACTGATAGACTCATTGTTGGGAAAGAACGAATTCTGGAAAAATGGGCAAAACATTTTGAAACATTACTTTCTGTCAGACCAATAAATGAAGAAAAAGAAGGATCAGACCATATGGAAACTTCAGAGAGAGATGAGGAGGGTGAATATGGAGATGAGTGTGAGGAGGAAGAGATGGATGAGGAGAATGGAGATGAGGATAAAGACGATATGGGATCACCATCGATTGAAGAAATAAGAGATATTATAAAACAACTGAAGAGCAGTAAAGCCCCAGGGAATGACCTCATAACAGCAGAAATGGTAAAACATGGAGGAGAAGTGTTGGTGAAGAAAATACATGAGATAATAAAAAAGGTATGGGAAACAGGTACAATGCCGGAGGACTGGACACTAGCAAATATATGTCCTATACATAAGAAGGGGTCACGCATGCAATGCAAGAATTATCGAGGTATATCCTTATTGAGTATAGTATACAAAATCCTCTCTACAGCCATAACAAAGAGAGTTAGTATTAGAGCGGAAAGAATTATAGGGGAGTACCAAGCTGGTTTTAGACCTGGAAGATAGACGATGGACCATATTTTCACCATGAGAATGACTCTGGAAAAGACATATGAATACAACGTTCGACTAGGGCATCTTTTTATAGATTTTAAACAAGCCTATGACAAAGTTAAGAGATCGACATTGTGGGAAACAATGAAGGAGTTTAAATTCCCACAGAAGTTAATAAAATTGACTAAGATGACCCTGGAGAACAGCAGAAGTCAGGTAAAAGTGCAGGGAAGTCTGTCAAGATCTTTCAGAACCGAAGAAGGCCTAAGGCAGGGAGACCCCTTATCACCAGTGTTATTTAATCTAGTGTTGGAGAAAGCTGTAAGATCAGTAACTACTAATCCGGGTGATAATATTTACAATAGACTGATCCAAATTTTGGCTTATGCAGATGATGTGGTGATATCTGCTAGAAGTAACGAGGCACTTACAACTGCCTTGAGGAAGCTGAAAGATGCAGCTGGGTCCTTGGGCTTGGAGATAAGTGAGGCTAAATCTAAATATATGGTAACAGAGAGAAATGGAAGGAACACTGAAAAACTCCAAGTGGATGGTTACACCTTTGAAGCAGTAGATAGCTTCACATATCTTGGCTCAGTAATAACACTAGAAAATAAAGTTGAGACAGATATTGTAAATCGAATTAAGGCTGCCAACAGATCCTACAGGGCACTGAATCCCCTTCTGAGAAGTAAAAACTTAAGCAGGAAATTAAAACTGACTCTCTACAAAACAATAATTAAACCAGTGCTTATGTAAGGGAGTGAGGCATGGGTATTGACTGAGGCCACAGAGAGGAGATTAAATGTGTGGGAAACGAAAGTACTGAGGAAGATATTTGGACCGGTGAAGGAGGGAGATTTATGGAGAATCAGAACAAATGAAGAAATAAGATTATTGTATAAGGAGCGGGACTTGGTGACATCAATCAAAATGAGACGAATTGGATGGCTGGGGCATGTACAACGGATGGAGGAGGGAAGACTTCCAAGGAAAGCACTGACAGGACACCTTGGGGGCAAGAGAAGGAGAGGTCGGCCCCGGATGAGATGGCTGGAGGATGTGGAGACTGATCTGAGGACCGTTGGAGTCAGGAGGTGGCGTAGGCGTGCTGAAGACCGGGACGACTGGAGAGCTGTGGTCAAGGAGGCCAAGGTCCTTAAAGGACCGTAGAGCCATGGAGTAAGTAAGTAAGTAAGTAAGTAAGTAAGTAAGTAAGTAAGTAAGTAAGTATCGGGCCAATATGCAGACAGCGGAGCTTGGATAATAGTATGTCTATATTTACCATGTGAAACACACTGCTAAAGTCAAGGAGTGTCAGTATCATCACCTGAGGTTTGTCCATTGCTAGTCTTATGTCATCTGTTACCCGAAGAAGGGCAGTCATCGTACTGTGTCCCTTTCTGAAGCCAGATTGCAATGGGTCAAAAAAAGATTGACTGGTTAAGAATTCTACTAGCTACTCGAGTACAACTCATTCAAGAACTTTTGAGAGAAGGGGAAAAATCAGACTAGGCCGGTAATCAGATGGTGCATTTGCAGTGGTTTGCTTTAATATTGGTGTTACTAGAGCATCCTTCCATGCAGTTGGAAATGTCCCTGTGGTTAGACAGTAGTTACAATGTGGATAATGATTGGTAGGACAGCACCAATAATGTTTTTTATAATGCCTATTGGGATGTTATCTGCTCCATTAGCTTGTGACTTAACTGAATTCAAAATACCATATTTACGCAAATAATACCCACATATTTTTAAAAAAATTTGAGGCACAAAATTGGGGTGCAGGTTTTATTTGCGTAAATGTTGGCATTTGTTTTTCAAAGTCAGCCTTCCTAAGGGTGCGGGGATTATTTGGTGGTGGGGATTATTCGCGTAAATATGGTACTTTTACATCATTTACACTGACAGCATGAAAAGAGAGACTAAGTTCATTTTCTGTAGGATCACTGATTCTTTTATTTAGATCAGGCATCGTCTATCGAGCGAAATGCCTTCGGAGCCAGTTTGCTCCCCGCTCTTGAGAAACGAGAGCAGCTTAGCGAGCAAGTAGGGGAGGAAGTAGGGGAAGTGCATGATGTAGTATGTACTGAAGGCCAGTGGCGCAAGTATAGTATGGCCACAGTATATGCAACCCGCCTGACTGCTGCTCTCTTGTCACGTGACAAACACCCTTCCCGAGCGGAGCAAGTAACACCGGCTCCCTAGAGCAACTACGTGATGTCTGATTTAGATGGATATGATTCTGAGGTTGAGATTCCTTTATTGGGTTAGTTCATGAAAATGCAATATGATGAAACCAGATGCAACTCCTAAAACATAGCGCATGTAGATAGGGTATTTCAAAAGATTTTCATCAAACAAAATTTAAAAAAAATAGGGTTACATAAATTAATGTCCAATAGAAAGTATTTTTGACAGCCACATTTTCCCACTTTCACATCCTTTTCCACACAAACTCAAGCTATGCTTGACTAAATGATACAGGCTATTTTAAATTTTAAGTTGAGGAGGCAACCACGACACATGCCATTCACAGAAGGAATGTCCTTTTGCATTAACTTCCTGTTTTCTGTGGGTTTTGTTGTTCTGTTTGTGGAGTTATCGACAGTTGTAGTTTGTCAACACACTCCCCATCATCTTTCAGTCCCACCATAATAATGCAGGAATCTCCCGTCAGCTCGCTCCTCCTTTGAACTGACTGGGACTGCAGAGAGTAATGCACCGTCCACCAGGTGGACAAAGGGACTGCAGCAACTGTAACATAATTACAAACAGTAGAAAAGGTCCTCCAGACGAAGAGAGACCAGCATTGAAAGAAGTTTGAAGTTTAGAAAGGTTGGGTTTTATTGGTGGCATGATGAAATTTATGAAGGAAGAGTACCAGTACTTATAGGATTTCTTTTTTTTTTTAGGTGCTGAAGAATATAAGCTATATTTCCTTTCACAGTGTAGGTGATGGTTTTCACTTGGCTCCTCAGACCCTTCCCTCACTGGGGGAGCCCAGTGATTTCCCGGGTAAACACGAATTTAGAAAAATTTAAGAAAAATAGAAAAATTTGCAAGTGTTTTCCTGCTGTAACAAAACTTATAGTAACCACCTAAACTTTAATTTATATGAATAAATCTCTATACTTACATAACCTATAACTTAAAGAAGATAACCATTTACAAACTATGTTCTATACCCATAGGGATATCATACAGACTTTAAATTCACAAGTTACATTTACACAAACTTCCAAAACATTTCCAGTATAACAGGAATAACAGGTCAAATAGAAAAAAATCCTCCAGGTAAAACAGATCACCCAAATTAAACCTTCATTACCCACTGAAGTATCACACATGAGAATTTACAATTGGTTTTACGTCATACCGACACAGATAGGTCTTATGGCAATGCTGGGAGAGGAAAGAACTAGGAATGGGAAGGAAGCAGCCATGGCCTTAATTAAGGTACAGCCCCAGCATTCGCCTGGTGTAAAAATGGGAAACCACAGAAAACCATCTTTAAGGCTGCCAACAGTGGGGATTCAACCTCAAATGCAAGCTGACAGCTGCGCGCCCCTAGCCACACGGCCAACTCGCTCGGTAAGAACTTACAATTTTAGGGCAAATTATTAAACTAGAACATATCCTACTGAGTATTATTAAGAACTTAAAGTTATCAACCTTAGGTGCATTCTTAATTTCGAGAAACAAATGTCTAAGTTGGGAGGTTAAAATTTTAAATGTTGCAAGCAAATCTAAACTAGGGTCCCTGACCTGGCCGGGAATCGAACCCGGAGCCTCCGGGTAAGAGGCAGGCATGCTACCTGTACACCACGGGGCCAGCTCTCATATTAGATGAACACCAGACTTCAAATATATGTCCTGAGCACAGGTGCACAACCATAACCCGTCAAAATCACCATTACGGCCTCAGTATTACCTGGTCTAATAATATGATGAGCATCGTTTCACCCTATGAGACTTCCAAAGTTCCCATAGACACCTTTCCTACCACATATAGGAATACACAGGATAAAATAAAATATAAATGACTGAGAAATGGATAATTGTATAATTGAAAAGCTCAATAGTTGATCTAGGAAATTTTTGAACCAATTAAAACACCCCATAATCCCCTACCTGATTTAACAATTTAGCACTTGACTAAGAATGCCCCAAGTAATTCCATACTTACTCAGAACTGAACCAAAGTCATTATCGACAAAGTGTGAGAAGTTGAGAAGGAGATGAAATCTTCTTTCAGAGAACAGCCCCAAAAATATTGGGGTCTCTAATATCTGTCTATGAGAAAAGTAGCTCTTGTTGTCAGGTAGCTGATGAATGACTTGCAAGGGAAAGAATGCAAGTAAAGTCACAATTTCATCTTTAGTTGTGTCAGTCCACTGATTCACTCTCAAATATAGTTTCAAGGTTGGTGTGCTTTCTAAAAGCTGTTGAGCATACCAGTTCGCTTCACTACTTATTAGTTCCGCTAATTCAGGAGCGATAAGCAATTGAAAATATTCTAGCGGATTATTTACGTCTTCAATTTATACATTATTTTAGTCCAGATTGCACTGTAAATGTAAATCTTGGCCGTTCAGATCCTACCTTTGTCCTTATACCGAGCTGAATATCACCACCGCTAGTGCTACCGTCACGTTCACTTGAATGTATAATGTAACTATTTAAAATAGTTTATTTGAATCTGCCTTGATCAATACACTCATCAAATGAAAGAAAAACTATTTATTAAACCAAACATGTTTCGGGAAATCTCAACCATTCCCTTCCTCAGTGGTCAGATCTTTGATCTTTGATGCCCCAATCTTTGATCTGACCACTGAGGAAGGGAATGGTTGAGATTTCCCGAAACATGTTTGGTTTAATAAAGAGTTTTTCTTTCATTTAATGAGTGTATTGATCAAGGCAGATTATAATAAACTATTTTAAATAGTTACATTATACGTTCAGACTAGTCAATATGGACCAAACACAATATTAACCTATCATGGTTAAGTTTATTAACGTTCACTTGAGTCGCTTTCATCATTGCACTCGCTATCTCCTGACATTTCGACATTAGTCTTACTATCAGAAGACACATCACTCTCCGAATTGTCACAGTGTAATAAATCAAACAGTTCTTCTTCTCGCAGGCGTTTTCGAGCTCCGCTTGCACCTGCCATAATGCACTATCTACCACTTTCAGCAGCCTGGTGGCTGGTAGTAGCTGGCTACCAGCTGGGCACAGAATGAAAGCATTTCACCTGGTCACATTGTTTTAGGAGAGTGCTGCTGTAGGCAAAACTCAAAACTAACATACACACACAAAGGAAAGCGATCTCAGATCCTCATACCCATCGTCGAAAGAAATTTACAATGTGATGATGGAATATTCCATCATGGCCACTTAGGAAGCCATGCGGCTTTATTCCGTTATTACCGCTTGAAAGGTTAAGCCCCTCTCAGTATCCCATCTCAGTAGAGGACAATTTGTCTCAGCGACACATAAACAATGGATTCGACATTAATATTGATTATTTTCCATTATTTTAAAATGTTATCCCCTCCCATTCCCCACCCCCAGCGGGGGTTGAGATGTTTCATCTCCATAGTATTTTTTACAGATTATTTCTTTCTTTATTCATGTCAGAAGTATCAACTTTACTTACAGATATTTAAAAAACATGATATCTACATTTCTACTATACAAATATACAGGTCTATTGTACAATCACAGATTAAGCAACAGTTCAAGAGCTAAATAATTCTTGCCCAGTATTGGGTGATGTCAATAGCGTTGGGGGAGGCTGTAATCAAGTCTTTCATAGTGCCCGTTGAAGGACATAAAACACACTGACATAGATGTTGGATCGTCTGCTGCTCTCCGCAATCACAAAGTGATGAATCACTTGAGAAACCCCACTTCCGCAAATTTACTTTTGTTCTGTCGACTTCTGTGCAAAGTCTGTTAAGGGCTTTCCATACTGTCCACTTCTCCTGGTGTCCACATGGAAAACTTTCCTTTGGCTCTATCCAGGTGGAAAGGTGGTTGATTCTTTCTTTCCACATTTAGACCCTGGCATTCTCTGTTTTCCCCCCAAGGTGAACTGATGTGCGGAGGAAACTTTTTCTAGATTTTAGCCTCTGTGTGGCTGGGTGGTATCCATAGAGAGGGTGTGCTTCTGAAGAAGATGATTGGAGCCTTTCTTTGTTAGCTGCTACCTCCCTACGAATCTCACCGGGAGCAATACCAGCTAAAAGTTGGACCTTCTCAATGGGTGTAGGTTTCAAACATCCAGTAATGATCCTGCAGTTTTTTTTTAGAGCGATGTCGACCTGCTTCGTATGTGCTGACCTGTACCAAACCGGGGAAGCATATTCTCCTGCAGAGTAGCATAGAGCTTGAGCTGATGTTCTAATTGTTTGTGGTTGTGCTCTCCAACTTGTTCCTGATAATTTTCATAGAATGTTGTTTCTAGCAGCTATCTTTTGTTTTAAGTTTTGGCATTCTTATATGTTAATGTGCAATCCACCATAACTCCCAGGTACTTTGGTGTAAAGCAGTGTTCCAGTAAGTTCCCTTTCCATAGTATTTTGAGTTTCTGAGAGGCCTGTGCATGCCGCAGATGGAACGCACAGATTTGAGTCTTAGCTGGATTTGGTTTGAGTTAGTTTTTCTCATAATAGGTACCTAGCTCTTCTAATGCAGCAGTTAAAGATCTCTGCTTCATCAAAGATATCAGTAGTAAGTGCAAGGTCATCGGCATAGATAAAGCTTTTAGTATTTTCTGGTAATGGCTGGTCATTAGTGTAGATGTTGAAAAGAATAGGAACCAGTACACTGCCTTGAGTTAGTCCATTCCTTTGATTTCTCCATCTGCTTTGGCGTCCTTGGAATTCAACAAAAAGTGATGATTTTCCACGAGAGTAGCTATCATCTTGATTACCTTGATGTCTGTAATCATTCTATAAAGTTTGTGCAATAGTATCCTGTGATTTACTGTATCGTAGGCGGCTGAGAGATCCACAAAAGCCACACCATTGATCTTCCTCATTTCAAACTTGTCCTCAGTGTGCTGGGTTAGATGTAAAATCTGTGCTGTGCAACTCTTTCCTGGGTGGGAGCCACATTGCTGAGGGATTAGGACTTTGTCTACTACTGCCATTAAGCAATTGAGTAACATTCTTTCCATTATTTTGTACAGGTGGTAGAGTAAGGAGATTGGTCTGAAATTTTTGGGGTCCAAAGGTTCCTTTCCAGGTTTCAGAAATGCGATCACCCTGGATTTTCTCCACATTTTAGGAATTTTTAGGGAAGTAAAACAGTTGTTGAAGAAGTTTAAAAGCCATGCCTGTGTGGTTGAACTGAAGTGTTTATCTGTTCTATTGTGATATCATCTAATCCCGCCGCTTTTCTATTTTTGCTACATTGAATCGCTTTCTGTAGTTCCGTTATTTCAGATGACCGGGATAGGTTACTGGAAAATTCATTACCTTGTTTTTTTTAGGATATTATGTTCCATTTTCCTTATTGGGTGATTTGTTTTCCCATTGATGACAAGTTGATTTGCGATTTGGTTTGCTGTAACATTTGCATGGACTGGTCCCTTGGTTGTATCGTTGCTATGTCGTTTGAGAAGCTTCCAAGCCTTTCGGCTATCCCTTCACATGTCTGTTTCCTCCATAGGTTCGATCCAAGTATCTTTCTTTGCCTCTGCAATTGAGAAAAGCAGTTTCCTTCCAGCTGAGATAGTGTCTTCACTTAGTGGATCTTCCTGAAACAGTGAAATATATGTGTTCATTTGGGCAGCTGTGTCTGAAGTTAGACCTTGTATATAGTTAACTCTGCATCCTCGTGGTATGGAAATGCGGGAAGCTTCCTTCACAGCTTCAACAAACTGATCATAAAACTCTGGTGTTGGGTGGATATCTGATATTATTTTATCAAGAGTTGAGCTGAACTTCTGCCAGTCTGCTTTTTTGAAATTATATCTTCTTCGAAATGGAACCTTTACTGGTTGAATTGCTGAGAAAAGTTGACACATTATGGGCCGATGCTGGGTATTTGGAATGGGATTGCACATTGATTTCACACATTGCTGTGCCACATGTTCACTCACAAATATTAGGTCTGGGTTGGAGCCTCATCGCCATCTACTGCTGTTGAAGGATGGAGGTAGTTTGGGGTCATGAATAAGTTGTAATTGGAAATCATCAGCCCATTCTAACACAGCTTCTCCGTTATTATCATCATCTGTATATCCCCATCCACTGTTATGGCTGTTGAAGTATCCAACCACAAAGTTTGTCTTTTGCTTGTAGTAGTTATCTGGAATTTTGAAGGAGAAATCTACATTTGGTAGTTTGTAGACACCCAAAACAATGTAGTTACTGAGTTCACAGTTATTGTCTCGATTTGATTTTCAGTGGTGGCTGCAACAGACAAAATTTGTAAATTTGGTTTGGCAAAAACAGCGCTGCCATGCTGTCTGTGGGGAATCTTGGCCACAAGTCTCATTCCCGCTATTTTTGGTCGCCGTAGTTGCTCATCCCTGTGAGTTTCCTGAAGGCATAATATATCACATTTGTACGTTTGACAAAGCTGATATAACATTCCTTCTTTAGATGGAGATAAACCTTCAATATTTACAGATATAATGGTTAGTGTTGGTCTTGATAAAGACCGTTCTGAATATAGCGATTGGGTCATAATTGTAAGTCATATTTATACCAAGTTTTGTTGAGAGATATTCTGGAACATACCCATATACATCCATAATCTTGGTTATTTTTATATTCATTTTCACCCCTTATCAAACTCCATACTGATTGCAGTGAAGAATGACTTAACCATCCAGAGTGTCACAGTTCAACTTAGCGACCTTGTAAACGATGTATTCGACATTAATATCAGTCATTTTCGTTTATTTTTATATTTGGCCACCTCCGCTAGGAGTACTAGGGGTGATTTACCTAACAGTATTTTTTTCAGATAGTAAGTCATATGTTTACCAACTTGTGTATGGGGCTATGCTGGAAGAAACATATATACATCCGTAATTTCAGTCATTTTGGATGATTTCTTTTCCACCCCTTCTCATCTCTATGCCGATGAGGCCTCAACATGGATTTCAACGACATCCGGAGTGTCACTATTCTTCTCAGCGACCCCGAAAACTATGAATTTGACACTATTTTCAATTATTTTTACATCTCACCCCCTCTCAGCCCACCCCTAGGGGACTAGGGTTACCATAGCTACTCGAAGTTTGTCTCCTGACAGTAAGTCAAAAGGTACCAAGTTTGGTTGAAATCTCCCGTAGTCCAGAAAAGTATGAATTCAACACTAATATCAGTCGTTTTTAGTTATAATTATATTTTGCCCCTTTCCCTAGTTTTTCTAGGGGTGTCTTGTCCCCAAGTATTTTTTCCAGATAGTAGGTAATATTTGTACCAAGTTTAGTTGATGCCTAAGCTGGAACATACACACAAACATCCATAATGTTGGTCATTTGGACGTTATCTTTTCTTTACCCGTTCTCACGCATCTGCCGATTGTGGCTCAAGTTGGACTTAAATGACATCTGGAGTGTCACTATTCATTTCAGTGACCTTGAAAAGTATGGATTCAACACTATTTTTTTGTAATTTTTATATCTTACCCCTCCAAACCCTAGCCCTAGGGTGCTAAGGTTGTCATACTCCCACACGGTTTAACTCTTGATAGTGACCAGTTGTCAATACGGACCATAATGGAACTCATAACTTATGATTCTGACAGTAAGTCATAAGTGTACCAAGTGTGGTTGAAATCGCTCCAGTAGTCCCGAAAACTATTGATTCGACATTACTTTGATAATTTTTAGTTATATATACAGTATATTTTACCCCCTTCCCTAGTGGTTCTAGGGGTGTCTTATTCCAAACAGTACTTTTTCCACCGAGCTCGATAGCTGCAGTCGCTTAAGTGCGGCCAGTATCCAGTAATCAGGAGATAGTGGGTTTGAGCCCCACTGTCGGCAGCCCTGAAGATGGTTTTCCGTGGTTTCCCATTTTCACACCAGGCAAATGCCAGGGCTGTACCTTAATTAAGGCCACGGCCGCTTCCTTCCAATTCCTAGGCATGTCCTATCCCATCGTCGCCATAAAATATATCTGTGTCAGTGCGACGTAAAGCAAATAGCAAAACAAAAAAAGTACTTTTTTCACATAGTAAGTAATACTTGTATCAATTCTGGTTGATAGCTATGCTGGAACATACATATGTCCATTATCTTGGATATTTTGGACAATTTCTTTTTACCCTTTCTCAACTCTTATGCCAAAGAGGGCTGAATTTGGACTTTCAAAAATCTGGAGTGTTACTATTCTCAGCGACCCACAAAACTATGTATTCAACACTATTTTCAATTACTTTCATATTCCACCCCGCTCACATCAAATCCCTAAGGGTGCTAGGGGTGTCTTAACCCCACGTGGTTAGTTTCCTGATAGTAAGTCATAAGTGTACCAAGTTTGGTTCAAATCACCCCAGTAATCCTGAAAACTATGGATTTGACAATATTATTAATTGTTGTTATTTATATTTGCATTTCTCATGAAGTTTCTAGGGGGGGGGGTCTTGTCCTCACAACATTTTTCACAAATAGTATGTAATATTTGCACCAAATTTAGTTGACAGCTATGCTGGAAAATATACACATACAATACATCCATAATCTTGGTCATTTTGGTCATGTTATTTTTAACACTTTCTCACCCCTTTGCCAGGGGACTTGGACTTTAAAATATTCCGGAGTTTCGCTATTCATCTCAGCGACCCCGAAAACTGTGGATTCGCACTATTTCCGAAATTTACATCTCACCCCCCCCCCCACAAGGGTACTAGGGGTGTCTTATCCCCACGCAGTTAGACTCCTGATAGTAAGTCATATGTGTACCAACTTTGGTAGAAATCGCTAAGAGAGGATCATGAGTCCTAACTTCGCCACTACTAAAGACAAATAAAAAATAAAATAATCTCGTCCAATTTATTCATTTTATTTTTTCACCTTTTCTCACTCCTGTGTCAAAGGGGGCTGAAATTGGACTTTAAAAATTCCGGAGTGTCACTGTTCATCTCAGTGACCCTGAAAACTATGGATTTGACACTATTTTCGATTATTTTTATATCTCACCCCCCTCGCCCACCACCCCAAAGGGTGCTGAACGTGGACTATTCATCTCAGCAACCCCGAAAACTATGGATTCAACACTATTTTCAATTATTTTTATATTTCACTCCCCCCTCCCCAAAGGGTGCTGAACATGGACTTTAAAAAAATCCAGTGTGTCACTACACATCTCAGCGACCCCAAAAACTATGGATTCGACACTATTTTCGATTGTTTTTATATCTCACTCCCCCCTCCCCAAAGGGTGATGAACTTGGACTTTAAAAATTTCCGGAGTGTCACTATTCATCTCAGAGACCCTGAGAACTATGAATTTGACACTATTTTTGATTATTTTTATATCTTACTTCCTCCTCGTCCCTCACCCCAAAGGGGGCTGAACTTGGACTTTTAAAAAATCCGGTGCGTCACTATTCATCACAGTGATCCCAAAACGTATGGATTTGACACTAGTTTTGATTATTTTTATATCTCACCCCCTCACCCCTCGCTGTTAAGGTGCATGAGACACATGAAATTCTAGGTGTAAGGTTCATTTCTAAAGATAATAGGCAACTTGATATATTTGGAGTGTACAGACCGGGAAAGGCTAGCACTGACGTGGATTTGGAATTATTTTATAGGATAGTCGGCTATGTGGGAAACGACATGGAAAGAAATGTGATTGTAGCGGGAGATCTGAATTTGCCAGATGTCAGTTGGGAAGGAAATGCGAACGACAGGAAGCATGACCAACAAATGGCAAATAAGTTAATATGGGAAGGACAGCTGATTCAGAAAGTGATGGAACCAACCAGAGGGAAAAATATCCTGGATGTGGTGCTGATAAAAACAAGATGAGCTCTATAGGGAAACTGAAGTAATAGATGGTATTAGTGATCATGAAGCTGTTTTTGTCATAGTTAAAAATAAATGTGATAGAAAGGAAGGTCTTAAAAGTAGGACTATTAGGCAGTACCATATGGCTGATAAAGCAGGCATGAGGCAGTTTCTAAAAAGTAAGTATGATCGGTGGAAAATGGTAAATAAAAATGTAAACAGACTTTGGGGTGGGTTTAAAGAAATTGTTGAGGAATGCGAAAACAGGTTTGTACCTTTAAGGGTGGTAAGAAATGGTAAAGACCCACCTTATTATAATAGAGAAATAAAGAGACTAAGAAGGAGGTGCAGACTGGAAAGAAATAGAGTTAGAAATGGCTGTGGAAGTAAGGAGCAATTGAAGGAACTTACTAGAAAATTGAATCTAGCAAAGAAGGCAGCTAAGGATAACATGATGGCAAGCATAATTGGCAGTCATACAAATTTTAGTGAAAAATGGAAGGGTATGTATAGGTATTTTAAGGCAGAAACGGGTTCCAAGAAGGACATTCCAGGAATTATTAATGAACAAAGGGAGTGTGTATGTGAGGATCTTCAAAAGGCAGAAGTATTCAGTCAGCAGTATGTAAAGATTGTTGGTTACAAGGATAATGTCAAGATAGAGGAGGAGACTAAGGCCAAAGAAGAATTAAAATTTACATATGATAACAAGGAAATTTACAATAAGTTACAAAAGTTGAAAACTAGAAAAACGGCCGAAGTATTACAATTTACATATGATAACAATGACATTTACAATAAGATACAAAAGTTGAAAACTAGAAAAGCGGCTGGATTTGATCAGATTTCTGGGGATATACTAAAGACAATGGGTTGGGATATAGTACCATATCTGAAATACTTATTTGATTATTGTTTGGCCGGAGGAGCTATACCAGATGAATGGAGAGTTGCTATAGTAAGCCCTGTGTATAAAGGGAAGGGTGATTGACATAAAGCGGAAAATTACAGGCCAGTAAGTTTGGCATGCATTGTACGTAAGCTTTGGGAAGGCATTCTTTCTGATTATATTAAGACATGTTTGTGAAATTAATAACTGGTTCGATAGAAGGCAGTTCGGTTTTAGGAAAGGTTATTCCACTGAAGCTCAACTTGTAGGATTCCAGCAAGATATAGCAGATATCTTGGATTCTGGAGGTCAAATGGACTGTATCGCAATTGACCTGTCTAAAGCATTTGATAGGGTGGATCATGGGAGACTACTGGCAAAAATGAGTGCAATTGGACTAGACAAAAGAGTGACTGAATGGGTTGCTATATTTCTAGAAAATAGATCTCAGAGAATTAGAATAGGTGAAGCTTTATCTGACCCTGTAATAATTAAGAGGGGAATTCCTCAAGGCAGTTTTATCGGACCTTTATGTTTTCTTATATATATAAATGATATGAGTAAAGGAGTGGAATCGGAGGTAAGGCTTTTTGCAGATGATGTTACTCTCTATAGAGTGATAATTAAGTTACAAGATTGTGAGCAACTGCAGCGTGACCTCGAAAATGTTGTGAGATGGACAGCAGGCAATGGTATGTTGATAAACGTGGTTAAAAGTCAGGTTGTGAGTTTCACAAATAGGAAAAGTCCTCTCAGTTTTAATTACTGCGTTGATGGGGTGAAAGTTCCTTTTGGGGATCATTGTAAGTATCTAGGTGTTAATATAAGGAAAGATCTTCATTGGGGTTATCACATAAATGGGATTGTAAATAAAGGCTACAGATCTCTGCACATGGTTATGAGGCTGTTTAGGGGTTGTAGTAAGGATGTAAAGGAGAGGGCATATAAGTCTCTGGTAAGACCCCAACTAGAGTATGGTTTCAGTGTATGGGACCCTCACCAGGATTACCTGATTCAAGAACCAGAAAAAATCCAAAGAAAAGCAGCTCGATTTGTTCTGGGTGATTTCCAACAAAAGAGTAGCGTTACAAAAATGTTGCAAAGTTTGGGTTGGGAAGAACTGAGAGAAAGAAGAAGAGCTGCTCGACTAAGTGGTATGTTCTGAGCTGTCAGCGGAGAGATGGTGTGAAATGACATTAGTAGACGAATAAGTTTGAGTGGCATTTATAAAAGTAGGAAAGATCACAATATGAAGATTTATTTATTTATTTATTTAGCATATGGCATACAAATACATTATTACAAATGAACAAAAATAACCAATGAACCAATCTACAAACAAATATCTAGATCTTGTATGTACTCAATACATTTTGGGGTTGCCATCAAGAAGTCTTCATATGGCCCTCCATATGCTCTAATGCTGCATTCCTCCCTGATGTGTTTAATAGTTTGTTGTGGTGCACCACAGTCGCATAGCGGCAAGGAGAGCATTCGCCATTTAAAAAGTGAATCCCCACATCTTCCGTGTCCCGTCCTGAGTCGGTTGAGCATTGACCATACCTTGCGGTGTTGATCAAACTCTGGAACTGTCTTATCAATGCATGGCATTTCCAGGCATGTAGCTGAAGCATTTTGCATCCATTCTTCCCTCCAGGAAACGGTGATGTTGAACCCGATGTGATTGATCTCGGCTGCAAGAGGTGGATGTCTCAAACGAAGTCGTTTGATTTTGAGGTCTGAGATGTCAGAGTGTACCGGTAGTCCAGGGTTTGCTAGGATCTTGTTGTATTCTCTGATCAAGGCTACTTTCCTTCGCAGGTTAGGGGGTGGTATGTTACTTAGGACAGGCAGCCAGATGGTGGGAGTAGACCTGATTGTTCCTGTAATAATGAGCATAGTACTATTAAGTTGGACATCAACTTTGTTAGTATGGGCGCTGTTCAACCATACTGGTGCGCAGTACTCCACCACAGAATATACCAATCTCAACGCAGACATCCGCAGAGTTGTGGCAGATGATCCCCACGTGGTTCCACAAAGCTTTTGTATGATGTTGTTTCTTGTTATCAGTTTCGCAGCAGTTTTTGTGAGATGTGATTTAAACGACAGGGTCCTGTCTTGCGTGACTGCCAGATATGTTGGTTCCTTATTGTGGGTAAGTTGTGTACCATCAAAGTAGACTTCCAGAGTCCTATTGGATTGTCTGTTGTTGAGATGGAAGCAAGTCACCTCTGTTTTTGATGCATTAGGTCGAAGCCTCCATTTACGAAAATACTCTGCAAGCACAGACAGATCAGATGTTAGAGTTTCTTCCATGGGTTCGAAGTGAGTGTGCCTAGTTGCAATGGCCCAATCATCAGCATATTCAAACTTTTTGCTGACAGTTTCTGGCATATCAGCAATGTAAAGGCTAAAGAGCAGTGGGGCTAGAACAGAACCTTGAGGGAGACCATTTTGGAGGAATTTCTGGCCACTGGTCTTGTTTCCCATAATAACCTGAAATCCTCTGTTACCAATCATGTTATCAATAAGCTTCATAATTTGTTGGCATGGAATGATCTTCATCAGCTTGTAGAGTAGGCCTTGCCGCCAGACGGTATCATAGGCTGCTGATAAATCAATGAAAGCCACAGATGTTTTCATCATCTTCTGAAAGCCTGCTTCAATATGTGATGTGAGTGCCAAAACTTGATCTGCGCAACTTCAGTTGGGTCGAAAGCCAGCTTGTTCTACAGGGATCGCCGAAAGTATTGTTTGGCCAATCCTATTAATCAGTACTCGTTCCAAGAGTCTATATATAACACTAAGTAATGCAATTGGACGGTAGCTTTGCACAAGATAAAGTTGGAATTCAAGAGGACAAACTGGGGCAAATATTCATTTATAGGAAGGGGAGTTAGGGATTGGAATAACTTACCAAGGGAGACGTTCAATAAATTTCCAGATTCTTTGAAATCATTTAGGAAAAGGCTAGGAAAACAACAGATCGGGAATCTGCCACCTGGGTGACTGCCCTAAATGCAGATCAGTATTGATTGATTGATTGCTTATAATGTCTGTTCCCCACAAGGTTGTCTCCTTATTTATTTAGCATACAGCTTTACAGACCAATACATGAATACATGATTTTGAAAAGCAAACTGTATCTATATGTCCAGGTTGTTTATGTAGCTGTCTCTGGAAACGCACAAGCATAATCACTGATGTCGCCACTGTATTTTCTTTTTGGACACTGTTTGATGGTCTGCTTAGAGGCACCACAACCGCAGTTCGGTTTAGGAATTATTTTTCCATTTGTAGTGGAAATCTGCGCAGTTACCATGTTCCCGATCGTTTCCTGTTAAGAGTAAGACAAGGTTTTACGAGGAAGCTCAAATCCAGGTGGCAATGACGTACCAATTTGTGGCAGAGTTGACTCAGGCCTAGTATCTTGTCTTTACTGCCATTCTTTAGTTATATTGAAGTTGGTATTCTTAAATTCTATTGCAGTTCTTATTGGTGGATTTTGAGACCTTAGACGACTCATATGGACGTCACCGATATCGACATGTATTGGTAACTGGGGATTACTAATTATTTTCTTGAACTCTCTGATGAGAGCATTTTTATGTCGAAGATCTGGTGGGGGAGAATTGGCTGAGGATAAGTAGACAATATGGGGGGGGCAAGCCTTATTGTGCCACGATAAGATGCATCGTGGTGTTGAGCTGCATATCTACGAGGTTGGTGTGAGAGTTATTCAACCAAACAAGAGCACAGTACTCAGCAGTCAAAAACACAAGTCCCAAAGCTGTGTATCAAAGTAAAGTTGCAGTTGTCCCCCAAGTTGTACCACATAAATTTTTTAATTATATTGTTGCGAGTTCTTACTTTGGATTGGATGCTATGAATGTGTTGTCTAAAGAAGAGTGTTCCATCTAAGGTGACTCCTAGATACTTCGGGAATCTATTGAAATGAAAAATGAAAACCTACCGCCTGTTTTCCAGTCATTGACTGGGTCAGGGATGTAATGAATGAAACATATATAGGCTGTTATTGCAATGGGGTTGCCACTCCCCAGGTGATTTATTAATGAGTGATAAATGCTATGAAATGATAATGGAGAGTGTTGCTGGAATGAAAGATGACAGGGAAAACCGGAGTACTCGGAGAAAAACCAGTCCCGCCTCCGCTTTGTCCAGCACGAATATCACATGGAGTCACCGAGATTTCAACCACGGTATCCAGCGGTGAGAGTTTGACGCGCTGCCGTCTGAGCTACGGAGGCTCCTCGGGAATCTATTATGTTTCAATAATTGATTTACAATGTACACCTGCAATTTTGTTTATTTGCCATCTTTCTGTTTAGATGCAAACAACATACTTCTGTTTTGTTGGCATTAGGTGTAAGTCTCCATAATTTAAAGTACTGTATCAACTCTTTATGGTCGACTGTTAGGGTCATCTTGGATTTCTCAAATATTGTATCTCTGGTAGCAATCACCCAATCGCCAGCATAACCAAATTTTCTTGAAAGTATGGCAGGCATACCTGAGATATATAAGCTAAATAAGATTGGAGCAACAATAGAACCCTGAGGAAGTCCATTATTTAGTGATCTTTTGGTGCTCACAGTATTCGCCATATGTACTTGGAAAATTCTTTGGCTTAGCACGTTATTCAAGAGCCGGGCAGTCGTCTTACACGGTATCACTTTTAGAAATTTGAAGAGTAGGCCATCCTTCCAAACTGTATCATAGGCTGCTGTCAGATCAATAAAAGACATTGATGTCTAAAGCTTTCTCTGATAGCCTGCTTCTATATAAGTTGTAAGAGACATTAGTTGGTCTGTAGTGCTTCTGTGCAATCTGAATCCTGCCTGCTCCACTGGGATTTTCTAGAGTATCTCTTGGCCAGTTCTACTTAGAAGGAGCTTTTCTAGTAATTTATACGTCACACTAAGCAGGGCAATAGGTTGATAGCTCTCTGGTTTATCGCTAGCTTTGCCTTTCTTCAAAATGGCTATGATCTTTGTTTGTTTGAATAACTTTGGCAATTGCCCACTCTGTAGAATGTGCGTGAAGGTGGACAATCATACTCTAACTCCATCCTCACAATGAATGATAAATTCTGGGTGAATACCATCCACACCTGGTGCTTTGCCTGGCTTGGTTTGTCTCCTGCTACTGTCGTAAGTGTACCAAGTTTGGTTGAAATCGAACCAGTGGTTTAGGAGGAGATGTAATACATACAATGACATATATATATACCTATAGATAGATAACATAGACTCGCCTTTGATCGCTGGGAACCCCAGTTGCTCTTCGTTATTCTTTTTTTGCTAGTTGCTTTACGTCGCACCGACTCAGATAGGTCTTATTGTGACGAAGGGACAGGAAAGGCCTAGGAATGGGAAGGAAGCGGCTGTGGCCTTAATTAAGGTACAGCCCCAGCATTTGCCTGGTGTGAAAATGGGAAACCATGGAAAAACATCTTCAGGGCTGCCGACAGTGGGGTTTGAACCCACTATTCCCGGATGCTCTTCGTTAGGAGATGGTGATAACTTGTGTCATTCCACTGTTGATATTCTATATTTTTCACAGTTTCTTAAATATTTTACACATCTGATACATGGCTACATTCTTCAAACTGGGCAGACCTCTCAAAGTTGGTCCTATAACATGAAAGTACATCTCGATCATGGCATGTTGGATTGCTATTTACAAATAATAGGCATAAGAATGAACCTCCTATCAAGAAAGGTTCTTTATAAAACATGGTGACATGCTCCCATCCTCCTATATACAGCAATTATTAGTGGACTATCATGATATAGTGTAAGCTGCTGTCGCCTAGTGGCAATTTGTCCATCAAGTCAATCCAATCTTGGTGCGGCTTTGCAGTTAAATAAAATACATAAAATTGCTCATCATAAAAATCTACCTATCAGATTTCGTTCAAACCACTTCCTAAACCCTCCCAGGAGTAATAAGAATATATTGTGTAATTTTCAGCAAAATCGGTCCAGTAGTTTTTGAGTCTACTGATCTCAAATATACTAACATACACTTATATATATAGACTAGATGTAATACCTGGCGTTGACCGGATGGATTTTGAATGTTTACTTTTAAGATTTGTATTACGAGTTAGTTAAGTGCGAAGTGAATTCCTTTTTTTGGTATGTTGATTTTAATAATAATAATGTTATTTGTTTTACGTCCCACTAACTACTCTTTTACAGTTTTCGGAGACGCCGAGGTGCCGGAATTTAGTCTCGCAGGAGTTCTTTTACGTGCCAGTGAATCTACCGACACGAGGCTGACGTATTTGAGCATCTTCATATACCACCGGCCTGAGCCAGGATCGAACCTGCCAAGTTGGGGTCAGAAGGCCAGCGCCGTAACTGTCTGAGCCACTCAGCCCAGCTATGTTGATTTTACCATCTACTGTGCAGTTTTAGAATTATTTAGATGAGTTAAATTTGAAGTTTTAGATTATTTAGTTTTTGGGTAAAACTTTATCCTTGTGGAAGCTTGAATTGCCTGGGAAGTATATGATCCTTTCAAAAAAAAAAAGATTATAAGCGGTACTCGTAACTATATGTATTTGACAGTCGCACTATAGATATGATGTACACGATTTCAACTGTCATCAAGACTGTCACCAATCAGCATTGCGACACCATAAGCAGTGGATTTAACACTAATCTCAGTCAGTTTAGACTATTTGCAATTAAGACCCTCTCAGCCTTCCGTCTCCTTTGAGGCTGAACGTGGAGTTAAACGGTATTCAGAGTATCACAATTTGTCTCAACGACACACAAATAATGGATTTGGCATTAATATTGGTTATTTTCCATTATTTTTACATGTCATCCTCTCCCATTTCCCAATCCCAGCGGGGGTTGGAATGTTTTATCTCCATAGTATTTCTTTTGCAGATGGTAAGTCATATGTGTACCAAGTTTTGTTGAGAGCTATTCTGGAACACACCCACATACATCCAATCCATAATCTTGGTTATTTATACATTCATTTGCACCCCTTCACAACCACCATACTGATTGTGACTTAACTGGCATCCAGTGTCACATTTCAATTCAGAGACCTCGTAAACAATGTGCTCGACATTAACATCAGTCATTTTCATTAACTTTTATATTTCATCACCTCCCCTAGGAGTGCTAGGGGTATTTTACCCAAACAGTATTTATTTTTGAGATAGTAAATCATGTGTGTACCAATTCTGTATGAGGGTTATGCTGGAAGAAATTTTGGTCATTTTGAACAATTTCTTTTCTACCCCTTCCCATCCCCATGCCGATGTGGGCTGAACATGGACTCAACAACATCCAGAGTGTCATTATTCACCTCAACGACCCCAAAAACTATGGACTGTACATGAATATTTGCGCTGTCTATTATTTTTAAATTTCACCCGTTTTTCTGTGCTTTTCTAAATTCTCCAGAAAGTAAGTCATATGTGTACCAAGTTTGGTTGAGAGGTATGCTAGAACATATACACATACGTCCTTAAACTCGGTCACTTTGGACATTTCCTTTTCTTCACCCTTTCTCACTCCTTCGCCGACTGGGACTGAACTTTGTCTTAAACGCCATCCAGATTGTTACAGTTTACCTCAGCAACCTGGAAAACTATGAATTCGACACAAGTATTGGCCATTTTCGGTTAGTTTTACATTTAGCCCCTACTCTAGGAGCTACGGGTCTCTTATCCCCAAGGTATTTTTTCCAGATAGTAGACATTGTCAATAACTTCAAATACTTAGGAAGCTTTGTTTCTTCTGACAATACCATAAGTTATGAAATGGGCAATAGAATACATACTGCATCAAAATTCTACCACTCCGTTCATCAATTACTTTGGGATGACTCATTTTGCCAAGCTTGCAAGCTCACGCTGTACAAAACATATCTTGTACAAATTCTAACATATGGACTGGAAGCAGCAGCATTGACTAGATCTGCACATAGTCACAACTTGGATTGGACAGGATCCTGTTAGAATCCTTAGAATTAAGCAGATTACGTTGGTATGGACATATGAGAAGGATGGCTCCAATTAGGACCCCAAGAGCATACTATGAAAGGAATGTTGTTGGTAAGAGGCCCAGAGAAAGGCCTTGTGATAGTTGGAAAAAGCAAATTTTCAAAGACCTTGTCAAACATGATGTAAATTGGCAGCAAAAGGTAGAAGAGCATCAGCTATGGATAGACAGGGCAAACTGGAAGAGGCTTGTAAGCACCTGCACTTGGCTTGATGGAGCAGAAAATTGATGATGACGATGATGATGAGCAAGTCATACTTGTATCAATTTTGGTTGAGAGCTATGCTGGAACATACACACATACAGTATGTCCATTATATAGGTGATTTTGGAAATTTTATTTTTCTCCTTTCCTCACCCCCTACGAGAAAGGAGGCTGAATTTGGACTTCTAAAAATTCCAGAGCGTCACTATTGATCTCAGCGACCCCGAAAAGAATGGATTCAACATTATTTTCAATTATTTTTACTTTTACGCAGTTTGTCTCCTGGTAGTAAGTCATAAGTATACCAAGTTTGGTTGAAATCACTCCCGTAGTCCCAAAAGTATGAATTCAATAGAAATAATGTCGTTTTTAGTTATTATAATTATATTTCTCCCCATTCCCTAGAGCTTCTAGGGGTGTCTTGTCCCCACAGTACCTTCCCCAGATATTAGGTAATATTTGTACAACATTCAGTTGACAGCTATACTGGAAAATGCACACATACTTCCATAATCTCGGTCATTTTATTTTTTCACCCTTTCTCACCCCTATGCCTTGGGAGGCAGAACTCAGACTTTAAAATAATCCAGTGTTACTGTTCACCTGAGTGACCCGTAAGACTTTGCTTTCGACACTATTTTCAATTAATTTTATATCTCATCCCTCCCTCACCCTCAGCACAAAGGAGTCTGAACTTGGACTTATAAAAAATCCAGAGTGTCGCTATTCATCTCACTGACCCCAAAAACTGTAGATTCGACACTATTTTTGATTATTTTTATATCTCACCCCGTTGCCCCTGCTGCTAAAGTATAAGAAAATCGGAATATCACTATTCATCACAGCGACCCTGAAAACTGTGGATTCGACTCTATTTTTTATTATTATCTCACTCCTCCCCCTCACCCTCCACCACAAAGGGGGCTGAACGTGCACTTTTTAAAAATCGTATTTTTGATAATTTTTATATATCACTCTCCCTTGGCCCCATCCCAAAGGGGCTGAACTTGGACTTTGACAAAAGGGATAAAAAAAATCCGGAGTGTCACTATTCATCTCGGCGATTGCGAAAACTGTGGATTCGACACTATTTTCGATTCTTTTTATATCTGACCCCTCTCGCTCCCATCACTCATAATTTATCAGACCCCACATTCAATATACATTTGACCAGTGCTTGTGTTTACCGACATTATGGTGACGATGGAAATAATTCCTTACAATATTATAGAGTATTTGCATCATAATTAAGTACTTTGGTGTATGATGGTGCAATGTGTAACTGCATCTAATTGTACGCGACAACTTTAAGATGATGTCTGAAATGCAACCTAAGTCGTGCCGCATAGCATAACCCACTCTGTTGTTGTTTGTTCCAAAGAAATTAAATATGTCAGCAGAAATATTTCTGGGATGATCTGGTACTTAAAATCACATAATATCACTGAAGGGGAATCGTCACAGAGAACACCTCTGGCCCGGTCTGCATCACAAGAAGCTACCCTGTTGACAACAACTGGGAGGTATCCAGGTAGGTTGTACATCCCATCTACAGTTATTAACAAATTATACAGAGTTATTCAGCTAAGATGTCCACCTCAAATAACTTGTGAATCGTTTAAGGCGACACTCCGGAGATAAAAATATATTTTTACCTAGTGCATGGATTTTCACAACGTTGTGGGAATGTCACCTGCAGAAAAGTAGAGATATCACGATCGTTCCATTTGTACACAATTTTTTTTCCAAATTTTTTTTTTGAAATTTATAATTCCTTTTTTAATGAAATTTAATTAAGATGTTAATGAAAATTTGTAATTAGGTAGATAATACTTCTTTAAAAAGCAATACGTATTGATTTTTCTGTAGCCTACATAATTTATATAAGATATATCACACTAAAGTTTGTGTAATTTTTATGTCCTAAAATATTGGACTTAAAAATTCCTACTACTTGAAAAAATTCTGCAATCCAAAATTCCATACGCAGGTTTCCTATTATAGCTGTCATACATATAACATACAAATTTTGTCACATTTAGCAGAAAATTATGCAAAAAAATTGGGATTTAAATGTAAAATTACAACATACATACATTATCATTAAAGACCGTTATGCCGTTCAGTCTGCAAGCCTCTGTGAATTTACTAAATGTCGCCACAATCCTCTACGTCTGTGGCCTCGTTTAGTTCTATACCTCTTATCTTTAAATCGTTAGAAACTGAATCTAACCATTGTCGACTTGGTCTCCGCCTATTTCTCTTAACCTCTATAACAGTCCATTATTCTCCTAGGTAACCTATCCTCCTCCATTCGCCTCACATGACCCCACCACCAAAGCCGGTTTATGCGAACAGCTTTATCCATCGGGTTCATTCCTAACATAGCCTTTATCTCCTCATTCTGAGTACCCTCCTGCCATTGTTCTCACCGGTTTGTACCGCAATCATTCTCACTAATTTCATGTCTGTTACTTCTAACTTATGGATAAGATATCCTGAGTACACCCAGCTTTTGCTCCCGTGAAGCAAAGTTGGTCTGAAAACAGACCGATGTAAAGATAGTTTCGTCTGGGAGCTGACTTCCTTCTTACAGAATACTATTGATTGGAACTGCAAGCTTACTGCATTAGCTTTACTATACCTTGATTCAATCTCACTTACTATATTACCTCGCAGTTGCTGCCTTGCAGTGAACCAGTTCAGTTGTCTTGCTTAGTGTGTCCGGTTGGAGAGTTACATACGGGCGAGTGTGGTGTAGTGTGAGTGCCATACTGCCGTGTGAGTGAAATAGCAAAGTTCAGTGGGGGTGATGAATCACCCGATCCATTAAAGTTACCGGTTGAACGTGAAGTAGTCATTCGTATGGGTGAAGATGATTCATTACTTCTTTCTGCGTTGCAGAATAGTGATTCTTCTCAAAATACGGACACGTCGACTAATCCATCCAATTCGGATTCTACTTCGTCTGTTATCATCGAAAAATATTCCACTACTCATTATGGACCCTATATTGTGTTTGTGGAGTCTATTAATTCGCAAAACCTCAGTCATTTACACCCAATGGCCTTGGGGCGCAAATTTCATGACACTAATCTTCCTGTTAAGTCTATCATGCATAAGGGGCGGAAGCGCCTTCAACTTGAATTTTCCTCTGCAGTACAGGCAAATGAGTTCTTAACTAATCCTCTGCTTAATACTTTAAAATTAAGGCATTCATACCCAGTTCTAACATTATGCGTGTGGGAATTATTCGTGATGTTGACAAATCCATCACGGAAGAGGAGATTCTCAAAAACTTAAAATCTTCAGTACCAGTCAAATCTGTTAAACGTCTCAATCGACGTGTCGTACAACAAGATAAAACGGACTATTTACCTACAGGTTCTGTCAAAGTAACATTTTGAGGACAGGCATTGCCTCCACATGTGTCACTCTACAGTGTGTATATGGAGGTGGATCCGTTTATTTTTCTTCCTATACTTTGCCGTAAATGTCATAGATATGGTCATTGAGATAAAAATTGCAAGGCAAATACTAATAGATGTGGTCGATGCTCTCTGAATCATGCTACTGCAGACTGCCAAGAAAATTTTCTCAAGTGTGTTCATTGTAGTGGGCCCCATTTGACTGGTTCTGATTCATGCCCCGAACAACAGCATCAAATCCAGATCAAAAAACTATGAGCACTGAAAACATCTCTTTTCATGGCGCCATGTCTAAACTTCACCCTCCCAGTTACTTTCCAGATCGGAACCCGCAACAATTTCCCCCTTTAACACAACCTGTAACTCCTATGACTCCTACGCTTCCAAGAAAGCGAAAATTTACCCAAATTATTACTCATAACCCTCGCCCGGTACCTGCATCCGGATATGATCACGCTGGTTACTTAAATCTTATTCGAACACCCCCGGCACCAGATTCCCAACACCTTTCAGAGGTCTCTACTCCCCATGTCACAGTCTCATCGGTACCTGCCACTTCCAGTAACCACTCGGTGCCAGGCAATGTAGCCCAGCCCCCGTCAGTACATAATATCCAACGGCAACGTCTACATTTACAACGGGACATTAGTAGTAAACTTTCCCAATTACTCCAGTTATTGGGTGATAATCAACAGGTATCTCATGTTCTTCACATGTTACAAGATAGTGTACATTCTATGTTCTCGTTCTATGATGACAGGGGCAACTTATATCCTAAAGAGGATTCTTCTGAATCTGGAAGCATCTCTAGTTCCCAACCTTGTCAGTGTACTCCAGAAGAGATTGCTGCGAAAAATCAAGAAGCCAAACTGAGACTGGCAAAGAAGAAATTGGCTGTTTCCGTGGCAGCTGATAAACCTGCCGTAAATCAGAGGACAAAATAACCTGATAAACCTTTGTCCATTAAAAGTATGACATGAACTGAAGGTTTGCTGTATATTTGCTGGATGTTATGTGTCTTATTCAGTGCTACGCATGTTTATTTCTTTCTATCTTTTTTGCTAATTTCATACGAACATTGTCTGAGCGACAAATTTTAAATACGGAGCTCCAACATAGTTCAAGAAGAAGAAGAACCTGGCTTACTACCCTCTACATGAAGTTTAGGCCTTGTTTGAGTAATTGTTCCCGCTATATGATTTCTTCAAGTGTATATTGTGTTTACTGTCGTGTGTCTCATTTAGTGTTCCGCAAGTTTATTTATTTATATAGTTCTTGCTAACTACATAAGAATATTGACTGGGCAAAAATTATTACATAAGGAGCCCAAAAAACAGTTCAAGAAGAAGAAGAATTACTATATTACCATCCTGGGAGAACACACAAACTAAATACTTGAAATTATCTACCTGTTCCAGCTTTGTATCACCAATCTGACATTCAATTCTGTTGAATTTCTTACCTACTGACATAAATATAGTCTTCGAAAGGCTAATTTTCATACCATACTCAATGCACCTATTTTCAAGTTCCAAGATATTACACTGCAGGCTTTCAGCACAATCTGCCGTTAAGACCAAGTCGTCAGCATAGGCCAGACGGCTTACTACATTTCCACCTAACTGAATCCCTCCCTGCCACTTTATACCTTTCAGCAGATGATCCATGTAAACTACGAACAGCAAAGGTGAAAGATTACAGCCTTGTCTAATACCTTAATGACCCTGAACTAAGAAATCATTCTACCATCAATTCTCACTGAAGCCCAATTGTCAACATAAATGCCTTAGATTGATTTTAATAATCTACCATTAATTCCATAGTCCCCCAGTATGGCGAACATCTTTTCCCTCAGTAACCTGCCATATGCTTTCTCTAAACCTACGAAACATAAACACAGCTGTCTATTCCACTCGTAGCATTTTTCAATTACCTGGCAAATACTGAAAATCTGATCCTGACAGCCCCTCTGTGGTCTGAAACCACACTGGTTTTCATCCAACTTCCTCTCAACCATTGATCGCACCCTCCCTTCCAAGATGCCAGTGAATACTTTGTCTGGTATACTAATCAATGAGATACCTCGATAGTTGTTGCAATCCTTCCTGTTCCTTTTCTTATAGATAGGTGCAATTACTGCTTTTGTCCAATCTGAAGGTAAATTACCAACACACCTTGCTAATCTTATTACTCTATGAAGCCATTTCATCCCTGCCTTCCCACTATACTTCACCGTTTCAGGTCTAATTTCATCTATCCTGCTGCTTTATGACAATGGAGTTTACTTACCATCCTTTCCACTTCCTCAAGCGTAATTTCACCAACATCATTTTCCTCCTCCACATGAGCTTGGTTGTTCGCAACACCACCAGGTAGATTTTCTTTTACACTGAGATGTTCAAAATATTCCCTCTCCAATTGTCAACATAAATGCCTTAGATTGATTTTAATAATCTACCATTAATTCCATAGTCCCCCAGTATGGCGAACATCTTTTCCCTCAGTAACCTGCCATATGCTTTCTCTAAACCTACGAAACATAAACACAGCTGTCTATTCCACTCGTAGCATTTTTCAATTACCTGGCAAATACTGAAAATCTGATCCTGACAGCCCCTCTGTGGTCTGAAACCACACTGGTTTTCATCCAACTTCCTCTCAACCATTGATCGCACCCTCCCTCCAGTTCACCTGAATTACCCAAATCACTATTCATTTCCTTTTTGAACTCCCTTCCTAAGATACTATATTGCTGTCCAGAAAGGTTTCCCCGCTGCTTGACCTAGCCTTTCCAGATTATTACCAAAATCTTCCCACGACTTATTTTTGGATTCAACTATTTGTTTCGCTCTGTTTCTTTCATCTACGTACAATTCCTTGTCTGCATCGGCCCTTGTCGAGAGCCATTTCTGATACGCCTTCTTTTTACGTTTACAAGCTGGTCTAACTTCATCATTCCACCAAGATGTTCGCTTTTTCCCATCTTTACACACAGTTGTTCCTAGGCATTCCCTTGCTGTTTCTACTATAGCATCCCTGTGTGCCACCAATTCTCTTTCTATATCCCGAACCTGCTTTCTGTCTACTGTTCGAAACTTCTCACTAATCATATCCATGTACTTCTAATTTTGTCGTTCTGGAGGTTTTCTACCCTTATTCGTTTGCAGACAGATTTCACTTTCTCTATCCTAGGCCTAGAGATACTTAGTTCACTACAGATCAGATAGGGGTCCGTATCATTGAAAAATCCCCGGAAAACTCGTACATTCCTAACAGACTTCCGGAATTCGAAGTCTGTTAAGATACTGTATAGTCTATTATGGATCGCATACCCCTAGCTCCCCATGTGTAGCAGTGAATAGCCTTATGCTTGAAAAATGTATTCGTAATTGCTAAACCCATACTAGCACAGAAGTCAGCAAATGCTTCCCATTCCCATTAGCTTCCATATCTTCCCCACATTTACCGATCACCCTTTCGTATTCTTCAGTTCTATTTCCAACTCCTGCATTGAAATCGTCCATTAGCACTATCCTATCCTTGCTGTTGACCCTGACTACAATATCACTCAATGCTTCATAAAACCTGCAACTTTATCCTCATCTGCACCCTCACTTGGTGAATACACGGACACAATTCTCGTCCTAATTCATCCAAGTGCCAAATCTACCCACATCATTCGCTCACTCACGTGCGTAACAGAAACTATGTTGCATGCAATGGTATTCCTGATAAACAGCCCTACCCTATACTCTGCCCTCCCTTTCTAACACCCGTCAAGTACACTTTATAATCTCCTAACTCTTCCTCGTTATCTCCCCTTAACTGAATATCACTAACTCCTAGCACATCCAGATGCATCCTCTTTGCTGACTCAACCAGTTTTACTTTCTTTCTTCCATAAGCCCCATTAATATTGATAGCTCCCCATCAAATTCCATTTTGTTCACCTATCAAATGAGAGTGGAACTCCGTTACTCCCATAGGTCCGAGGCTTGATTAAAATGTTCTGAGCTTGGTAAATTCATGAAGCAGGATGCTACCCTACTTACACATAGTCCAAGTAAGGTCTCTCCTCTAACCAGTTAGGGACCACAGTGGATTGTATAGCCCTATCCGCCCGAGCACAAGGAAGGCCATGACTCAGAATAAGTCCGAGATGCCCACTCCCATTCCATAGCAACTGGTATCCCGGCTCTCAGGACCACTTACTAGGCCACTCAGCCGTTGCCCATCGTTCATGAACTAGGACTTGACTACAGTAACTCACACCATGAACCATCACAATTTGCAGGAAAATTAAAGCAAATTTCAAGTGACATTTTCTTCCTGATTCATTACCTAAAAGTCACCAGAACTGTATGTTTTTCCTTCCTTTTCTTTCTTAGCTGCTTCTGTATGAATACTGGTAACTCTGGAAGCTTGTCTCTTCTTCTTCTGTTTCTCCAAAGAGTGGAAAATTATTCACCTGCATTTTTTTTCACAATGCAACTTTTCCTGAGTTGAAATTATGGGGGATTTTAGTTTCTGTCATGTCATGATTGTTGGCTATAGGTGCAGGAGTTGCCTGGCTTGAAGTTGATGCAATACTTTCCTGATGAAAACAATCTGATTCCGATAACATTTCATATCCTTTTGTCCCTGGTTTCTTCAATAGAGACTCCTGTTTGGTAATAGCTGATCCACATCTCTTTCCTGTCAAAAGTTCAGCAATTCGTCGCTTAGCTAAGGCTGATTTATGTTTACGCATATTGTTTATTCCCTTGGATACAAGCTATCAATTATTACAGCACTCTGAGTACTGAAATATTAGTCCGTAACAGGCTTTATAAATTCATTCAGAAATATGGTAGATCATACAGCTGGATTCTGCATAAATACTTATATTGGGAGGGGGGCTGTTGGTCCATTCCATGGATGCTTAATTGCAAAGAACAGGCACATTTGATTGAATGGAAACATGACAATGACATTACCTAACAAAGCAGTTTAGAAGATGCCACACCAATTTGCCGTGTGCAGACTGGCAAACAAAGCATTATTAAAGTGATAAATTGTTTGAATTCAATGGAATAACTTTGTGACAAGAAAGAAGAAACTCAATCCTTTCAATTCCAGTCATATTTTTTTTTTTTGTTGTCAAAATGACCAAAATATCAATTTTTATCTCCAGAGTGTCGACTTAAGATGATGACATTCTTGTTTTCACTTTCATTAATGGAATGAAGGGGGCTCATAGTTAAACAAGCAATACTTTTCCAGGCTTTTGACAAAATATATATCGACACACGTTTCCATATGAGAGCATTATTTTACGTAATACCTCCTGATGATATACTATCAAGCTTATCCTCATAGTTATGGGATACAAGTAATGTACATATTGTAAACTATGTAAATATCACCTAAAACTTTGTATTAAGCGTAAGACCATTGTATTTAGTATTTGATATTAATTTAAGTTTAGTATTAAGTTCCAATGTTAATAGATTTAAGACTTGACCTTAAGATTAATATTAGGCTGAAGATGCCCAAAACTAGGGCGAAACATGTCCCTAACTAGTGTTTATATTTCATGTAGAATTTAATCACTACAAAATATAATTGTATTGAATAAGTGGACACAGTAATTTTATTCAAGAAAGAATTTTAGTTATGGGATGTCGCACAGATCGCAGCACAGGAGAAATTGGTCTCGAGATTCTCAAGACCTGTGACATCAGTCTCGAAAGTCTTGAGCGAGAACACTGCCCATTACTATCCTGTAGAGTAAGCCCGTTTCCTACAGCCTCTGCGCAACCACTTACTGAGGGTCTGAGAATGTTGTGTTCATACATTGCGTCCGTCATGTTTCCTTGAATGAAAACCAGTGGTGTACAGCGGTCAAACATCATACCTGCCCAGATTAGCAGTGAACCTCCAAGCTGTTGGTGTCCTACTGAGAATAATCCATTGTAATGCTTTAGATTTCCTAAAAGAGCAGTAAGTTTTATAGAAAAATACTGCCAACAATAGGCAATATTTAGGCCACACAGTGATACTTGCTGGTTCCCTCTCTTTTTTTCCTTCATTCAACAGCTGCATATATTTCATTGCACAATAGTAAATGCTTGAACACGAGATCATCCAGAACATTGTTCATTGATGAAGTGCAAATTTATTTACACCCTGATGACAACTCTATGAATATGGAGGGCAAATGCTCTGTGTAACCGCAGTTGGAAGAAAACTACACCTATATGTCATATTTTAATGGAAAAGAATTCAGACTTTTAGTTCAAAACTGCCTTTATATTTTTAAAATAGTATTTTACAGAGTAAATTATTCGCATAAATACGGTACTTTAATCCCACCCAAAGAACATTATTTAAACATAAGAGTTTCATTTTTGGTCCGTATTGAACTGAGAATGGAAGATAGGAAAAACTAGAAAGGGTCCACCTTTTCAATACAAAAATGTTATAGTTTATTTATAACATGTATTTGCACTTGGGACTAGTTTCGACGCTGTGTTGGCTTTTTGGCTGATGATGACGCCAACACAGCGTCGAAACTAGTCCCAAGTGCAAATACATGTTATAAATAAACTATAACATTTTTGTATTGAAAAGGTGGACCCTTTCTAGTTTTTCCTATCTTCCAAAGAACATTAGGAAACTGCCAGATGCTTTTTCTCCGACTGACTGGAGTACTGAAGGTAGTATCAGTTACTCAGAGAGTAGGACAAGATTATTGAGAGTTTACTGTAAATGTATATATTGATGAGATATGAAAATCTACAGCCTGTTTCCAGTCATTCGACAGGGCCAGGAATGGAATGAATGAAGCCCCCAACTAGCAGTGAGGATAGGAAATGTGCCGACTGCCAAAGCCTGTCACACTCCTCTGGGGCAATGATAAATGACTGATAGATGAAATGAAATGTTAATGGAGTGTGTTGCTGGAATGAATTTTGACAAGGAAAACTGGAGTACCCGGAGGAAAACCTGTCCTGCCTCCACTTTTTCCAGCACAAATCTCACATGGAGTGACCAGGATTTGAACCATGGTATCCAGCGGTGAGAGGCCGGTGCACTGCCGCATGAGCCACGGAGGCTTATATCTACAGCTTAATTTTAAAGCAAGTACAATTTTTGGATCCAGTGAAGACAATCTAACCTGCGTTGCTAAAAGGGCACGAGTGTGCCATGATATCTGCTGTAAAATTTCAAATTACAAAGATGTTGTGACAATCGTACTAGTCACATGACAGCCTAACAACTGTATGGTTTATTGATGAAGGTTATACAAGTACAGTAAAACCTGTCCTCAGCGGAAACCCAAGGGACTAGAACTTTTTTCCGCTGTATACAGGATGCTGGTTCATAAGGGTAATTAAAAAAAACATAAAAATTATACATGCAATGACCCTAATTATACATATATATATATATATATATATATATATATATACACACACACACACACACACACACACACACACAAGTACATCAGCTCTAATGCAAATCTGTCCTTGCTTAGCACCCCCTCACAGTGTACAGTATATAAACTTATTTAATACACATTCCATGTTTTATACAAATAACATCAATAGTAATACTGTACAGTACTAACATTTACTTCTTCCAATAATCCACAATTGTACTCTGGACACAACTATCCCTGGTAGCACGGTTCTCAATTATACAGGCAGAGCAAATAATGTTGAACAATTCTGTCATTTTTTTAATAGCAAAAGGACTGAATGTTCTTTATGGCTGATAGGGCATGCTGGTAGGACTTCAAGTTATATGAACCATCTTCATCATCTTCATTCTTGCCCCCATTGCCATCAATTTCTGTTGCTTTTCTTGGAGGTGATGGCTGACGAAAACTTCGCCCCCCGTCTTAACTTCTAGATCTCCTGCACTGACATTACCATAATTACACTGTTCGAGAGTTTGTTGTAGCAATCAGTATCTTGGTCAACTTACAGTTAGATCCATCGGGAATACAAATGTGCTGACAAAAGTTAGAAAGGAAATTGACATTCTTTTTCCATTATATGTAATTAATCTCATAATAGAACCGTACTGAGGACAATATATTAAAATTACAAAATCCTGGCCACAGTTTTACTACAATTGAAAAAGACCTTCAAATCTTGAAATACGTCAATAAAAGTAAACTTATGACAGAGTTTGAGAACATATCCATATTCCTAGACCAGCATTTTAACAGGCATCAAAATTTAAATGATACTTCAGAAATTAAAAGTCCAATAATCGAGAAAATTCCAGAACTACTCTCTCTTTTCAATATAAATAATAATAACTTTACGAGAATCTTTAATTATACAACTGTTAATAATACAACAACTACTACTCTACTGCCCTCTCATGCGGCACCCCCTCCACGAATACCCGACCCGCCTAAGGAATCGGTCACCCCTCCTCCTCACATGACTCACTCCCCGCCTCTACGTATACATACATACAATACTAGAAGCAGCAATAAGGTTACTCGCCAGTTTGATTCACGCAGCCAACGTTAGCGAACACCTCACACTAGTCCCAAGGGTAAGCCTCCTCCTTTTTTTCCCCTCCCTTTTCTTTCATTCCAGATTTCTAACTCCAACTGTGCCATAATCTGCTCCATCCATCTCTGGTTTGCTGGAACTCTCCCTACTTTCAAGTTATAGTTACTTTTTAACGAGCCTACATTGGTGTCCTACGTTGTATAAGATTAATTCTACTGCTAGCGTGTAAATACGGACTAGTTCAACTTGTATTTCCTTCCGGCATCATGTTGGCTCTCCTACAGAATTCCTAACTACTGAAGTTCACACTATTTCAACCTTAATGTCGTCGCCATGCGCCTTTTAACTGACTCAGCTTGACTCGTACTATTCATTAAACTCTATTTCAACTTTTGTTTTGCTCAATTTTAGAACTCCATAGTCAATAATTAATCCACGCTTCACGCATTGACATATATTTTAAGATCCACTATATCTATATCTTTTTACTTTAACAACCTCATGTTTGTTTTAACCTTATAGACTGCCATCGTTCAAAGTATTCCTCTACAAATGCTTGCTGTTAATCTGTAAATATTGTTATAATTTCAAGTCTGGTGTTATCATTTTACTTTTTATTATGGCATTGTCACTCTTTTAACAATTTTTATCATTCAGCTCAGGGCCCTGACCTAATCTTTGTAAATTAAGGCTGATGATGTTCGCTATGTCGAACGAAACATGTTCTTTTATTTAAGACACCTCATGATTGTTTTATAATTCATTGAGTAATTTAATGTATTGAGTAGGTGGTTGTTATTAAAAGGATTTTGTAATTTTCCATTATAGTCGCAAAATTTCCTTCTATTTCCATTTCAGACAGATTCTGCTAAATACAGGTAAATTTACATGAATCATCATCATCATCAATGACCCACTCCAGTCGCCAGGGTGTGGTTAACAAGCCTCCTCTGCTCCTTTCTGTCCTTCCACTTTTCCTGCTCCATTACTTCCGCCACATCTAATCCAGCTTCTCTAATGCCCTTCCAAATCTGATCCATCCACTTTCTTCTTGGTCTTCCAACTGGTCTCTTTCCCTTACCTTCTCTTCCCAATTCCCTTTTTGCTACCCGTTCCTTTCCCATTCTTTTTACATGTCCAAAACATTTGTCTTGCTTTCTGTATGTTCTGTACTAACGGTTCTATATTAAGCTCTTCTCTGATTTTAATATTTTGAATTCTATCTTTCCTTGCCTTTTTAAGCGATGTTCTTAAAAAATTTCATTTCTACTGCTTGGTTCTTACTATCTTGTCTCTTATTAGTTACCAGCGTTTCTAGTCCGTATGTTACAATTGGTATGAAATAATATTTATATAATATTAATTTCTTTCTCTTGGGTACATTGTCATCCCATAAAAGCCCTCTGACTTGATAAAATGTTGTACCTTTACTTAGTCTGTTAATTTCAGGGTTGATTTCATTACTTCCATTAATAATGCTACCCACATATGTAAACTGTTCTACAGTCTCTAACCGTTCTCCGTCTATGTTCACTTGGCTTCTCTTTTTCACAGTACATGACTGCAGTTTTCGTTTTACTAATTACCATTCCAAACTCCTTCAGATTTTCATTCCAAATGTCCAGTGTCCTTTGTACTTCCTTTTCTCCCTTGCCCCAAATCACCACATATCTGCAAATACCAAAGCATTCACTTCATCACTACTGATACTCTGTTTTATGATTTCGTCCATCAATATAATAAACAATAATGGCGACTGTGCACTTCTTTGCTCAAGACCTTTTTTCGTATAAAATGTTTCAGAGTAACCACTCCCCACTTGTACACTGCTTTTACTCTCATGATACAACATTTTTATCTTGTTAATTAATGATTTTGGTACATTCCTTTTCAGTAGGCATTCCCGTACATGTTTTCTCTTAAGTGTATCACAAGCTTTTTCCAAATCGAAAAATATGAATATGATTTCCTTGTTCCTTTTCAGATGTTTTTCCATTATCGTTCGCACTGTAAATAACAAGTCTATTGTTGATCTATTCGGTCTAAAGCCATGTTGTTCTTCCTCTGTGTTTCTATTACATCCTCAGTCTTTTGTCATTTTCTCCATTATTTTTAGCCCATGAGACAATAGGGTTTACATGAATATTAAACCATAATTTAGGGGACTAGGAAAATTTTCTAACATGGACAGTTTTCCAGTTCATAAAGGCTCCGCTAAAGGCAGGTTTTACTGTAATTGAGAAAATAGGATTCAGGGTAATAGCTTTTAATTTCTGACAATAATTGCATCAATTGAACACTTTTCTAACATTCAGCAGTTAGAATCTGTTGTTCCCCATTCCTGTAATATTGTTGTTTTAGTCATCAGTCCATGGACTGGTTTGATGCAGATCTCCATGCCACCCTATCCTGTGCAAACCTTTTATATTGCTACATAACTGCTGCATCCTACATCTGCTCTAATTGCCTTGTCATATTCATACCTTGATCTACCCCTACCGTCCTTACCCCCTACACAAGTCCTGGGTGTCTTCAGATATGCCCTATCATTCTATCTTTTCTTCTCATCAAATTTAGCCACAACTATCTCCTCTCACCAATTCGATTCAGTACCTCTTCATTCGTGATTCGATCTGTCCATCTCACCTTCAGCATTCTTCTGTAACACCACATTTCAAAAGCTTCTACACTCTTTCCAAGTAAGTCATCACCCACGTTTCACTTCCATACAGTGCCACGCTCCAAACGAAAGTCTTCAAAAGCATTTTTCTAATATTCCTATATCAATGTTCGAATTGAGCAAATTTCTTTTCTTCAGAAAGGCCTTCCTTGCTTGTGCTAGTCTGCATCTTATGTGTTCCTTACTTCTGCCATCGTTAGTTATTTTACTACCCAAGTAACAATATTCATCCACTTCCCTTAAGACTTCATTTCCTAATCTAATATTTCCTGCATAACCTGACTTCGTACGACTGCACCCCATTACTTTTGTTTAGGACTTATTTATTTTCATCTCGTACTCCTCACCCAAGACTCTGTCCATACCATTCAGCAACTTCTCCAGATCTTATGCAGTCTCTGATAAAATAACAATATCATCGGCAAATCTCAGGGTTTTGAATTCCTCTCCTTGGATTGTGATTCCCTTTCTAAATTTTTCTTTGATTTCCTTCACTACCTTAATACAACTGTTGGATATGTTCCTGCTTCGTCTTCTTTCTCTAAAGTCGTTTTCCATTTGAGCTCTCAATATTCATACACCTAGTTTTCCTTTCTACAAAGGTTTGCTAGATTTTCCTGTATGCATCACCTACCTTTCCTAGGACCATACAACTTTCAACATCATTGTACTTCTCCTTTAGCCATTCTTCCTTAGCTGCCCTGTACTTCCTATCCACTTTATTCTTTAACCACCTGTATTCTTTTCTGCCCTCTTTGTTTTTTGCATTCTTGTATTTTCGTCATTCATCGATCAGGTCTAGTATCTCTTCTTGAGTTATCCACTGATTCGTTGTTGATCTTTCCTTTCTTCCAAACATCTCTTCAGCAGCCTTACTGACCTCATTCTTCATGACTGTCAATTCTACTATGTTTCCTTCAGCCTATCCATTTAGTCCTTGTGCAACATGTTCCTTGAAACAATCCTTCACACTCTTTTCTTTCAACTTGTCTAGATCCCATCTCCTTGCATTTCTTCCTTTCTTCAATATCTTCAACTTCAAATGGCATTTCATGACCAACAAGTTGTGATCGGAGTCCACATCTGCTCCTGGAAAAGTTTTGCAATGAAACACCTGGTTTCTGAATCTCTGCCTAATCATAATGAAGTGTCTCCAGGTTTAGTCCATGTGCACAGCTGTCGTTTGTGGTGTTTGAACCAAGTATTAGCATGGACTAAATATGATTAGTGCAGAATTCAACCAGCCCGCCCTCTTAACTTCTGAAAGGCTGCTACCCCCCCTTTTGATGAACCATTTGTTAGTCTGGTATCTCAACAGATGCCCATCGGATATGGTTGCACTTGCAGCTTGGCTATCTGCTTCATTGGGATGCACAAGCCTTCCCACCGTGGCAAGGTCGCATGGTACGCAGGGGAGGATCCCTGTGATAGGGGCAGGAAACATTTTTTCATATTTAATGCAATTCACAAAATAAATGTATTAAGAACAATTGGATTTTTTTTTTTTTGAAGAGTAACTGCCTAACATTTCCATATTTCAATGATTTTGATACAACTTCTCAGACTCAGCCAGGACTGAACGTACCAAGTTGGGGTCAGAAGGCCAGAATCTCAACCGTCTGCGCCACTCAGCCTGATGGGAACAAATATTTGACAGAACTTAGGTGGGTAAATTGTAAGAATGGTTAACTTTTTCTGATCAGTGTAACTGATGATGATGCTTGTTGTTTTAACGGGCCTAACATCGAAGGTCATCGGCCCCGATCAGTGTAATTATATACACTATAGGTCTAAAGGCAGGAAGCTGGGACAAACAAAAATGTCAGTGAAATGAGAGGTAGCAACAGAAAAGAGAAACAGAACAAACATGACAACACATTAGGACATAGACAAACTGTATGTTGTCACACACTTTGTCATCAATCTTGGTTCTCTTAGATCTCGTGTTTATTCCAGCTTCTTTGCTCTAACATAGGGACTGGCATCCATTTTCACAACAGGAGTCATATTTATAACGTGAAACAGCTCCTTATATTAATTTTTAAGGAAGCGGAGATTGTTATCAGTGGAATACTGTGTAGGGGGGATACTGACTGGAAGGTGATTGGGAATTTAAATGAGACTATGGAGTGGTACTGGGTAGGAGATAGAGATCTGTGTTCTGATGGCCTTCACTTAAACCACAGTGGTACGTAAAGTTAGGAAATTTGTTTAGAAGGGTTACAGGGAGGTACATTCAGGGAAATGAGGTGGTCTAGGGAGCAGTGATAAGGGTACGGGATCAGGAAGTCAAGTAGGGATGACATAAAAATGTTAGTATTGAACTGTAGAAGTATTGTAAAGAAAGGAATAGAATTAAGTAATTTAATAGATATATACTTACCCGATATTGCGATAGGAGATGAATCATGGCTGAGAAATTATATAATGTATGCAGAAATTTTCTCACGGAACTGGAGATAGGATAGGATGGTAGGAGGGGGAGTATTCATTCTGGTGAAAGAAGAATTTGTAAGCTATGAAAAAGTTAAAGATGACTAACGTGAAATTCTAGGTGTAAGGCCCATTTCTAAAGATAATGGGCAACTAGATGTCTCTGGAGGGTAGAGACGATGAAAGGAAAGTGCTGATGTGGATTCAAAATTATTCAATAAGATAATCAGCTATGTGAGAAACGACATGGAAGAGAATGTGATTGTAGCAGATCTCAATTTACCTACTGTCAATTGGGAAGGTAATGTGAACGACAGGAAGCATGACCAACAAATGGCAAATAAGTTAACACGGGAAGGACAGCTGATTCAGAAAGTGAAGGAACCAACTAGAGGGAAGAATATTCTGGACGTGGTGCTGGTAAAACCAGATGAGCTCCATAGAGAAACCGAAGTAACAGATGGTATTAGTGATCACAAGACTGTTTTTGTTATAGTTTGTTATAGTTAAAAAATGAGATAGAAAGGAAGGTATTAAAAGTAGGACTATTAGGTAGTACCATATGGCTGATAAAGCAGGCATGAGGAATTTAAAAAAAAGTAACTATGACCGGTAGAAAATGATAAATAAAAATGTATACAGACTCTGGAATGGGTTTAAAGCAATTGTTGAGGAATGTAAAAACATGTTTGTACCTTTAAATGTGGTAAGGAATTGTAAATACCCATTTTATTATAACAGAGAAATAAAGAGACTAAGAAGGAGGTGCAAACTGGAAAGAAAGAGAGGCAGAAATGGCTGTGGAAGTAAGGAGAAATTGAAGGAACTTACTATGAAATTGAATCTAGCAAATAAGTCAGCTTAGGATAACATGACGGAAAGCATAATTGGCAGTCATAGAAATTTTAGTGAAAACTGGAAGGATATGCATAGGAACTTCGAGGCAAAACCAGGTTCCAAGAAGGACATTCCCGGAATCATTAATGAACAAGGGGAGTGTGTATGTGAGGATCTTCAAAAGGCAGAAGTATTCAGTCAGCAGTATGTAAAGATTGCTAGTTACAAGGATAATGTCCAGACAGAGGCAGTGGATAATGCTAAAGAAATATTAAAATTTATCTATGATAACGACGACACAATAAGATACAAAATTTTAAAACTAGAAAAGTGGCTGGAATTGATAAGACTTCTGGGCACATACTAAAGACAATAGATTGGGATATAGTATCATATCTGAAGTATTTGATTATTGTTTGCATGAAGGAGCTAATACCAAATGAATGAAGAGTTGCTATAGTAGCCCCTGTGTACAAGGGAAATGCCGAGAGACATAAAGCTGAAAATAACAGGCCAGTAAGTTTGACATGCATTGCATGTAAGCTTTGGGAAAGTATTATTTCTGATTATATTAGACATGTTTGCAAAATTAATAACTCGTTCGGTAGAAGGCATTTTGGGTTTAGGAAAGATTATTCCACTGAAGCTCAACTTGTAGGATTTCAGCAAGATATAGAAGATATCTTTGATTCAGGAGGTCAAATGGACTGTCTCGCGATTGACCTGTCTAAGGCATTTGATAGGCTGGATCATGGGAGACTACTGGCAAAAACGATTGCAATTGGACTAGACAAAAAGAGTGACTGAATGGGTTGCTATATTTCTGGAAAACAGATCTTAGAGAATTAAGAGTAGGTGAAGCTTTATCTGACCCTGTAATAATCAAGAGGGGGATTTCCTCAAAGCAGTATATTATTGAACCTTTATCTTTTCTTGTACGTATAAATGATATGGGTAAAGAAGTGGAATCACAGACAAGGCTTTAGGTGGATGATGTTATTCTGTATAGAATAATATAAGTTACAAGATTTTGAGCAACTGCAAAATGACCTTGAAAATGTTGTGAGATGGACAACAGGCAATGAATGGTATGATGATAAAAAGGGCTAAAAGTCAGGTTGTGAGTTTCACAAATAGGAAAATTCATCTCAGTTTTAATTACTTCATTGTTGGTGTGAATGTTCCTTATGGGGATCACTGTAAGTACCTAGGTGTTAAAATAAGGAAAGATCTTCTTTGGGGTAATCACTAATGTGATTGTAAATAAAGGGTAGATCTCTGCACATGGTTACGAGTGTGTTTCGGGTTTGTAGTAAGGATGTAAAGGAGAGGGCATACGAGTCTCTGGCAAGACCCCAAATAGAATATGGTTCCAGTGTATGAGACCCTCACCAAGATTACCTGATTCAAGAACTGGAAAAAATCCAAAGAAAAGCAGCTTGATTTGTTCTGGGTGATTTCCGATAAAAGAGTAGCATTACAAAAATGTTGCAATGTTTGAGCTGGGAAGACTAAGGAGAAAGAAAACGAGCTACTCAACTAAGTGGTATGTTACATGTTATAAACCTCATTTTTGGTCCGTATTGAAAATTTACAGTTCAAAAATAATAAAGGTGTTCATTATTCCACCTGTTCAATACTTTATTTTCACTTATTGTGGTTACATAAACACAATAACACTTATTTGGGGACATGTTTCACCCTTAATTTAGGGCATCTTCAGCCTAAAATAATCTTCAAAAGTACATAAATATAATATTACAAATAGAAGCGAAAAGATTAGCTAGTTACTAAAATTTGGTACATATAAAGTGAATATTGATACATTAATAAAAACATGTTAATGGAACACTGTCATAATCATACTAAAACTATCTTGTCAGAGACTAAAAACTTCCACCATTAAAAATACGTAGTTCTAATTAAAATGGTTCAAATAAAATTGTTTATGGATTCACCAATGTGATAATGCCTATATTGCCAACAAAATAAGGGCATAAACATAAGCACAAAAACGTTATGTCATGTACACAATATGTTCAAGGCTGCTGATAAACTGATGTATCAGTTTTGCCTTTAGGTATATCTACCTTTGAATGTTTTAACACCTACATGCTTACATGTTTTTATTAATGTATCAATATTCACTTTATATGTACCAAATTTTAGTAACTAGCTAATCTTTTAGCTTCTATTTGTAATATTATCTGTACTTTTGAAGATTATTTTTAAGGCTGAAGATGCCCTAAATTAAGGGCCAAAACATGTTCCAAATAAGTGTTATTGTGTTTATGTAACCACTAAAAGTGGAAATATTAAATAGGTGGATTAATGAACACCTTTAAGTGGTACATTCCGAGGTGTCAGTGGAGAGATGGCGTGGGAGGACATCAGTAGACGAATAAGTTTGAGTGGTGTCTTTAAAAGTAAGAAAGATCACAATATGAAGATAAAGTTGGAGTTCAAGAAGATAAATAGGGGCAAATATTCGTTCAAAGGAAGGGAAGTTAGGAATTGGAATAACTTACCAAGGGAGATGTTCAATAAATTTCCAATTTCTTTGAAATAATTGAAGAAAAGGGTAGGAAAACAACAGGTAGGGAATCTGCCAGCTGGGCGACTGCCCTAAATGCAGATCAGTAGTGACTGATGATGATGAATTAAGGTTTGAATCACAATACTGTATCAGCAAGTGAAGCAACAATCCAGGTTTGTGTCTACATACTTCTTTTACATCAATTTACTCTTTGATCATCAAACCCAAACATAAACTAAAAGTTGCTCTTAATTTTGATAATAGTGGAAATGATACCACTGATACTGTATACTCACCAGAGGTTACTATTTGCAATCAGTGTGTCCCAGCAGAGGTAAACCATGCCAAGGTTTTGTCTTTCTTCATTCCAATCTGATATCCTTTGGTCAACTCTTAACAGTGTCTAGGGAATATTTCAAGTTCCCCACCACCACTTCTTTATCCAATACCATCATTCTTCAGTAGATATGAACTCTTCTTTCTCCTTCAGTCAAGGAGGTTAATGTCCCCTAAATTGAATCAGCAGAACCAGTCAAGGAGGTTAATGCCTCCTTAACTGAATCAGCAATCATAAAAAACTGCCAATACTACTATAAAGATACAAGTTACACAAGGAATTTAGAAATACCAGACAGTTTTAATTTTAAATACATCACTACACGAGAATGTATAAAATATATATATAAAACAGGACCCTGCAATTTACAAGCTGTAGGATGATCAATGGTGATGTCTCAAATGTGTGTATCTATTTCTGTTAATGGACCACATACACTGTATACACTATATTTACTTGCACAATCCTCGT